>NW_026463431.1:0-69694 GCF_021730395.1 Mercenaria mercenaria
AATCTTATAAGCGATTTCTTGGTGTTCAAAGTAAATAAACTACTTAAACAGAAGGGTTAGAGTTACCAATCTTTAAAAATATTGAGTTACACGCGGTGAAAGTTCTCTATTTTGCTTTCACTCTTAGATTATATATTCATTGTGGGAGAAATTTAGGTAGGTTTTACGTCTGCCCGAAGGTTATTTTTAAATGGAGTAAACAAAATTCAAAACAGAAACACAGCATTCGACATTATTTTTTCATAGTTGAAGTATGAATTCTGTCTTATTAAATACATTTACTTTAGGCACCATAGAAAAAATTATGTTGACATTTTTATTTTGTGTTTAATAATTGTTTACCAATAGTGTGAGGTTTCTTTTATTAAAAATAATGGTAAAATGAGTTATCTGCAATCGTTTTGGATAGTGGCTATCACTTTGAAATTTGTTTCTACTTGAGCTTGAGGATATACTATAAAATATACAAAATTTATAAAAAAAGGCACGGTAAAAGTTGTTTAAAAATTGCAAAATAGTGCAAAACAGGGTTACCTTTCAGAATATACCAAGCAAATGCCATTTTGTAAACATTACTATTAGTAATCTTATACCTTAAAACAAAGGTGATTACATTCTGTACTTGGACATGTGTTACGTCAGAGGGGGAACGATTTCTTGTTACAGTAAAGAAAAGTAACAGAATGACAAACTGGCACCTATTAACAATGACAAAATTTCATAATTTAAAATTAAATTAAGCAACAATACAAACACCTTCAAAAATATCAAAGAGCCGTACAATTCAGTAATATGTAAAATAGTCCGAATCTTGTCAAAGTCAGATTTAGATACACTTAGAATAAATTCCAATGTTCCACACCGTTTAAAAGTAACTTTAATATATCCAAAAACCATAGATCCTCTCTTCAAAGAGAACCTATTACATCCACAAATTTCACTTGATTCTTCAAGAAATCCTTCAAAATATTAAATATCCAAACTGGTAATATTTTCTTATTAAGAAATACATGAACGTTTCACCAGTATCTACAGTCTAGATTCTGTCTTAGTCCTAAACTATCTCAGTGTTTATTGTTTCATGGAAGGTTAATGAATTTTCAAGTAATACTAAGAAAGAAAAGAACATTCTGGAAAATCAAGGACAATGTTATTTTAGAAATAACTGTCATACACTCTATATCAGTATTGTTACAGAACACAATAGGATATTCTGTGTTAAAATTTAAATGATGTCTTAAAACTAGGTCAGTAAACAATAATTTGGGGAATATGACACATACATAAAACATTGCTCAGAAATAAAACAAAAATAAAAAGATATGAGTTCGAATTTTTCGTATATAAACACGTTCAAGCATCACTTATTACACTACCCAATGGCATTGATTATGTGAAAGTAATGAAAATAGATGCTTTTAGTAAATGACCTTAACATGCCAAGAAACAAAGTAGTTTTAAAGAAGTAAAAAAGAAAACAAGAGTATACATGTGCGGTGTTTGCAAGTTCACACCTGCTGGAATCCTCAAAACGGTGCCACGGCCTGCTTCCAGCAGGTAGAGCTAATAATTTCTGCCCTTACGCCCTCATTGGTGGCTATGGCCTCAGTCTTATGTTGTGGCAACAAAATTATAGTTGATTGTGTGGACGTGGGTCATTTTTGTATTGGCGGGACGCTACAAGCTGATAATAATACCGAAGATATATATGTATTATTTATTTACTTCAACAGTTATAATGGTAAACCACATAGTGGTCACTACAATTTGGCGGAGGCGAATGAAATGAAACATTGCATTCATCATAAAGGCTACGGGTCACAGGTTTATAAGGTAGTAATGTACTACAACGGGACAAATATATTATATTCGATACAGGTACGAAAGGAATATTCGAGGGTTTTCGGCAGTTATTGGGCGGGCTGGGTTTTTTTTGTTTGTTTGTTTTTTTTTTTCAATTATTTCTCTTGGATTATTTGTACATTTAAATAAAACGGGTAGTTATGGGACTGCTTCACTAATTATGTTTTATCGTATACTTTATTGTAAAATTACAAGTAAATATACAATTTGAGATAATTTACCCTGCAAAAATGTCTGAGTGGTATATTCTGGATAATAAATTGGGGTTTAAGGGTAGGATAGTCGGAGTGTACGTAGTTCTAACTGTCAGCTGGACAATATCAAGCAAATGTATTCTGTAAAAATGCAATGTACTTTGTATTTGTCGGCTTATAACAGGGTGTCCCGTAGCCATTGTAACTGGATTAATTCTCTATTTTAAGTACTTATTTGTTGTACAATCGGCAGTTAAGCCCATACCATAAAAGTATTGAATTACAGTAGTCGCCTTCTACCACCTATGAGAAGGTACCCGTTAGTATGAAAGTATGCTAGTCCGTACACCTGTTACTTGAACTAATATTAAACCTAAGCCAAACCTAAAAACTTAAAAAGTAGCACTTGAGTTTAAAGTTGACACTCGCCTTTCAGACAATTGTAATTTAAAAGTGATATGTATTCTGACCAGTTAGGAGTTTATCCATATATTTTAACATTTTTGCATACATACCTTTATAGTGACGACTATTTTGGACTAGCAGGCATTCAGATAGATAACTTGAAGACCCAAAAGTCAAATTTCTAGAAAGGCCCTGCAGTCAACATTTTAATAACATGCCTTTCGACAGACAGTCCATTGGAAATGCAAACAAAGAACAATCAGATGAGTAGCCTGTCACCCTTTCTCTCCTGCTTATGAACATTTTATTTCTTAATTGGAAATCTACCTTTTGAAAACAAACTGTAACAAGTCTGTTCACTTACCAACCAACATGACTATGTCCACTACGATACATAGTAAATTCAAAGTTTTAAACTGTGTATTACTTTCTAGCAGTTACACTTTCATGAATATTAAAAAATCAACCTTATATATAATAATCTATCACTTTCTCATACTGTCTTAAAAGTTAATTAGGGATAGCGCAATACGATCATAAAGCTAGATGACATGTTCAATTTCTTTGCTAGGTAAATGTTCTCTTTTACGGTTTCCATTAAAGATCAGTCACTTAATGATATGTCAGTCACATTTAGTTCATATGAGGGAGTTGTCAGTTACCTACAAAGAGGTCGTCTTTGTCAAGAAAACCTAAATAAATTAAAGAAAGTGATAGGTATAAATCTAGACTAATCTTATTTTATGACACAGTCAGTAAATATTATCGATACCCCGTGGTATTCCAGTTTCTTACTGCTGTTTAACAGCGGTAGATTATTCCTAAAATATGCAGTTTTCCATACAATTTCGCATTAGGTCTGTCAGAAATATTAAAATAATATTAATATAGAAACTTTTTAAAGGACATTCATTCAACTGGAAGTGTTAATATCATGAAATCAAATCAATTTACAAGGACTATTTTGCAATTTACACAGACGGTTCAAAAGATGAATCAAAGGTTGGCTGTGCTGCTGTCAGCCTCCTTAGCCAAAATTACGTTTGCCAAATAATGCAACAATATTTTCAGCCGAGGCCAAAGCTATCGATTTAGCTCTATATTTTATATAAAAAATTAGTGAAGAAAAATTTATTATCTTTTCCGGCTCGCTTTCTGTTTTACGGTCAATTCATAACCGAAATATGGAAAATCCATTCATTCAAAATATTCTTCTCAGGTTTTATGAACTATCTTTTTAAAAGTTTATTATATTTTGTTGGATTCCTAGTCGTGTTGGTATTCATGGAAACGAGGATGCTGATATTGCAGCAAAGAAATCCCTTTTATTATCACAATCCAATTTGAAAGGCCCAATATAAAGAAATGCATTTTATCTAAATGGCAATCGTCATGGAACAGTGCTTCATTCAATAAGCTTCATGATATCAAACCTACTCTAGGGGAATGGCACAAAGGGAACAGATCTGTTCGCAGGGAGGAAGTTGTTCTTTCTCGCTGTCGAATAGGTCATACCCGTTTGACTCATTCTTATCTTTTGAATAAAGAAGATCAACACGAATGTGTGATATTTTAACACACACGTATATACATTTTTACATAATTGTTTCTAGATATGCTTTACATTTTTACATGGATGTTTTTAGATATGTTTTACAATACTCATAGTGTTCTTTACATTTTTACATGGATGTTTTGGGGTATGCTTTACATTTTTACATCAATGTTTATGCTTTACAGTTGGCGTTTGCAATATGACTTCTTCTCGGCGATATATGACCATTTTGTGTCGATTCGCTGTAAAACCCAACTCACTCACTCACTCACTCAAACATTGGCCAACTTGGTTGTATTTAACTCATGCCTACCCTGCTCTAGATACATTTGGACCAGTTGGTTTTAATCAGAGGTGCCTTAATTATACTGGCTATATAAGTTATTTCGTGATGTTAAAATTGATTTGATTGAATAACAAAATTAAAATAAAAAAACTGATCGATAAATTTGTTTTTCCCCATTATTTTAGATAGAATTGATACACCCATAGTTATACTTACAGATAATTGAAGAGCAGCATACATAAGGTCTGTCACTTTGAATTGCCGGCCAAATAGCTTTAAAACAAATTATATTCGACATTTAATCACGGACTGTTGTAACTGTTCTCTATGAGTGAAGTATTATTTTATTTCATATAACACTCATGCGGGTAATATGTCAGCTTCTTGGGGAGCACAAGTCAATCTTATAAAATAGAATCATGTATAGTGAATAAAATGTCATTACTGATTTGTGAGACATGAAAACAGAAATTTGAGTATAAGTAGTACATTTCGGGCTCGTATATAAAGCAGAATTTACAATGTTCTTGCTGTGGCATGTACTAGTTCGTTTGTACGTTACCTTAATTGGTCTGTATATTGTGGTGGTGATTTACTTCGTACAAATTCTATACTTTATTTGACTGGTCTTTGTGTTGAAATTCCCTTTAGACAATGTCTTTGAACAACAACGTACTAGTCCTATCGCATCGATGCTCAGCCTATATTCTCTTAATAAAGCTTCAACACAATAAGATTGCCCTGACTCCTGGATGCAAATCGCCTATATGCTATCACTAAAAGCATTCAACTGCCATATAGATATAGCCTGATGCCTTGGCTGTACTTCTCCATTAACGCTTAACCTCGTCTATAAGCTTGAACTATCCTACTTTTTCAGTAGATCACCAAAACAAGGGTCTCTGTCTCATTTGTCCGATTTTCAGCCTATATTTTCTATCGTCAGTAGCATTCAACTACCCTTAAGATAAAACCCCTATGCGCTGGTCCTATAGCTTGAAACTTTGTTGAAATTCAGCGACTTATCTTTAGTCAATGAACTTAAAACGTTTTCGTTTAAATAATTTATCCGTCTTGACAGCAATAAATTGCTCATCGAGGTACAAGCATAAATTATTAGATGAATCATTTATGTGTCTTCTTCAGTAGCTGGATACAGAATGATTATCTCTATCACCCATCTACCTATTTGTACCTTATGAGATGTGATCTTTGATTGGTGCTTTTTATAGGACTTGTTTCTGCAAGGTCCAAACCTGTACATAGTAATTCACAACTGGTACTTACTTTAACAAATAATTGGTTCCCTTTTACTATTTTAGATAACATAACGTGTGATGCTATGATACATCTATCAATACAAAGAAACTAAAACCAGCCACAACGTCTATGACATGCAGCAATTCAACAATAATTATAGCAGTGATACAATGAAAAAAGGTGTCATGCACTTTCTGTGTTTTCTTATTACGTTAGCAGTATAAACTATACAATTTTTTTTGACAATTTGACAGTTTTAGAATTGTTTTCACAATAAAAGTAAACACTTTGTCTTTAATTATATGCAATCCCAATATGACGTCTGCAACCGATGGTATAAAAAACACAGTATCTGTATAGTAAGCTTTTTATAACTGGAGCCCAGAACCTTAAGAAATATATGGAAAAATATTCTGACATCTTGTACTATCCAAATGGCTTACATGACAGTAGTTGATACTCATATAGGGCGGCGGAAACTTGTAAATGTTGCTATATGTCACTTGCCCACGGAATAATAGTTTACATTTCTGATACTATGGAATGTCTAGATGTCAAAAACTTAATTCGAATCTCCTAATTTGAAAATGTTCTTATCCACTGATATTTATATCTAATCATTTTTAAACTGCTTTTATAACAGTGTGGTAATTCTCTTTTTTGATAGACATTCGTTAACATCCAACATCATACGTTTGATAAACTGCCATTACAAAGTAGAAAAGTCAACGCCCATTGACGGCCGATCACGATTAAAATGAAAATATTTTGCAGGCTCGCGTTAACGAAATGCAATTTGAATGCCTACTACCTTCCATTGAATTCTACCCCAAGGTTGAGCACAATTCAACATCTGCTATAAATACTAAAATACTATCTAGGGACATCTATAGAAAAACACTCAAATAGAGTCACTAAATCAATTTTTTTTTCAAAATTATACAATAACGTAGATACTCGTTTGATTATCACGAAGAGCAACTACGGCAGCGACCTCATTACACTGCTCTTTTTATCGCATATGAGTACGAACGACACCATCAAATCATTTGAACAAACGTATTTTATGAATTCATGACCAGAGCGTATTTTGCTACATAGAGAGATACTTCATAATCTTATGTCATGGTAAGAAATGAAATGTCTGAATCTTCAATCGATTTCAGAAACTTATAAAAGTATTACATATTAATATCGGAATTGTTTGAATTTACAATTTATTTAATATATGAACCAAAACAACATAGACGGCACTCAGTACTTATTGCCATTACAACGTTTCGGGAACGCATGGTCCTCAATGCAAATGCACAAAAACAACAGGAAAATACCGTGTATATGAATTAACCATGAGATCCTTAACAAAAAAAGCTTATTCAACGATAGATATCATGACACACTATAAAATGTGTCAAGTGCATTTTTAATTGCTTCATCCATATCAAAATATTCATACTTCGCTGATCTACCGAGAAAGTGTATGTTACTTTCTAATTGTGTGTACGCCTGGTACTTTTTATAAAGATCCTCATTCTTTTTATTTGGTACTGGATAATACGTCTCACCGATATCAGTCGACCTTTCAATAAAAATAACTGTGTCATTGGAATTGTATTTTTCATGATCTAGCCATTTGTATTCTACAATTCGTGTAAAATTTTCCGCTAAGCTTGGATGGGTCACTATCAATGTTGGCTGGAAGTGTTTTATATTTTTTATCACTTTTCTTTCGAAAAGTAAAGATCGATACTCCAAGGCGTCTAGCCCAAATTTTGCATGATATCTATCAATCGGACCAGTGAAAAAAGTTTTTCCACATTCCATTCGCTCAGAAACCTTAAAATAGTCTGTATTTAATTTCAACGTTATAAGTGTTGAATGTAGCATATTTTCAATCATTTTTGTGTAGCCCTCTTTTGGAACGGCCTGATAAGGATCAGTAAAGTAACGATTGTCCCAGTTTGTTCTTACTGGAATCCAACCAAGCATAGATGGATCAAGTTCCGCTGGAGTTTTGTTCCATTTCTTAAAAGTGTATGGTTTGAATATATATTCATGCAACACTTTACCAACTCTTGATAAGATGACTTCCTCAAAATTAATTGGAGAACGATTATAATGAATCTGCACATTTTGCAGCCAATCCTTCATTTCATCTGCATTTGAAATACGAATATTAAATAATGTATTGACTGTATCAATATTGACTGGTACCGGAACATGTTTTCCTTGAATAAGTGCTTGTACTTTAAGTTCATATGGAACCCATTTACCAAACTGTTGAATATACGACCATACACGATCATATTTAGTATGGAAAAGATGGGCCCCATATTTTGATACACGAATACCTGTTTCTATATCAGTGTAATCGTAACAATTCCCTCCAATATGATTTCGTTTTTCTAACATAGCAATAGTTTTATTTGTTGTTGATGCATATCTTTCCGCTATAACTGCACCTGAAAGACCAGCCCCAACCACACATATATCGAATCGTTCTGATGGAAAATCCGTATTTAACATATGAAACGATATTTTCATTATCTCTCTATAATTGCATACAAGCCCGTATATAGATATCAAGATGCACATAATGGAAACATAGAGTAAAATGTTAACGTAAGTAGAATAAACAGACAATGAACAAATATTACATATCCGCTTCAATATACAAATGTTTTTGGTTTGCATATCATTTGTTTAATATTCTACAAACATAAATCACACACTTTTCAGGTGAAGTTGATATTGTAAACAAGTGATGTTTATTGACACGATACTCAACAATATAATCTAACATGTCTATCTGCTGAATATTGATAGGGTTATAAATTATTAACATCGATTTTATATAAAATTTAATACAGCAATCTATACTTGATAGCAAAGAATATTAAAAGTTAAGATGCATAAATAATTAAATGATTTTATGACCAACACAAGAAACACTGAAACAACATATGAAAAAACACTGTTTTATCTATAACAGTGCATGACAGAAATTATGTACTACAGTGTAATCATTGATACTGCTTAATGCTATGGGCACATAGTACAGATTTGCAAGAAATGCTAAGAAAATATAGTGAAATGCTTATCAAGGTAACAGACAAATAATCCAGCACATAGGTCGGTGATTTTTTTTGTAATACTAAACAAGCTATTAATCTCATTCTGTTATTGGGATTTCTGTCTACTTAAAGTAGTTTCCTCGGACTAGCTTTATCTCCAGATCCACTTAAGTTCTTTGTTTCGTCGGTAGTATCAATTGATTTCTTTCATATGCTCTATCATAATCTATGTTGTGAGCATTATTTTGAAATGTTCTGCGACAGGTGTTGTGTGTTTTTGTCGAATGTTCGCTTCGTGCTTCATTACTCTCTGTTCAAATGATCTTAATGTTAATACAGTTTATCAAATATATAGCGGTGTTGTGCCTCCCTCCATCTATCATATCACACTCCAAAAGCCGTCTGTTACATTCTTTTATGTGTTTCATATCCCGTTTAGTGTTGTCTCGAAAGCAAAGTTTGGAGTTTTTTGGAGAGAATATATAAAACTTCTCAGAAGAGAAAACTTGAAACACTGTATTTTATGAATACCTTTCTTTAGTTTAGATTATACTAGTTTGTTTTAGCTCGATTGTGATAAAAGCTTCAAGCTTATTTGAACACACTCTCGAGTCCGTTTTCTTGGGGGGGAAACCAGTACTGGCGTCATATTCGAAGTCTTTAAAATGGAAAACGGTTGTTTATGAATTTGAAATTTTCATTTGATGTTATGTATGCATTATATGTACGGCCAATAAATGAAAAAAAAAGAATGCCTAGACCATATTTTTTGTGAATATATCTTTAGCCACAGTACATTTTTGGAAGATATTACTTATCATTTATTCTTTGTTTAATTAGTCATGTCTGGATGTCTCTCGATAGTGACATCAGTGGATGACACAATATGAGTAATCCATAGATATCTCATATGCTTGCCTAGCGAGTTCCGTAGCATTTCTTACATTTGCATTGGGATTAAGAATTATCTGGTTTAAATTGTGTCTCTTTATACTGATCTCTAATTTCAAATGTCATCGAAAGAGTTTTTATAGCCGTATCCTCTTCCCATCGTATCGACGTCTTTTATGAAAAGAATGCGATAAAACTGAAAATATATCTTGCATTCTATTAGTTTGTCATCTTGCATCCTCCTAGTCCGGAAATGTCTTACGTTTAATTGTAGAACGAATAAAAAATAAGGCTTTAACTTTCATATTGCTTAAATGCGTACCTAATAAAACAACTATTCTTTGAATATTACAACATAACTTTGAGTGTTGACATTTATCACACCTGTGAATCAGTTCTAATGATATGTGAAATCAATTCAGGGTCTTTTCCTTGTGTCATTTTTGCTATATTTTATCCCGTGACATAATCATGGGTAATTTTCAGTAATGTTTGCCAAGAAAATATAATATTATATCGTTTATTTATACCAAATTGCTATCGACTACACAAGTCTAAAACATAAAACATATTTTATCGCAACGACTTGAGGGCTTGCTCTGATCTTTAGAGACAATATACTCGTCTGGTGTTTCTGAGAAAACACTATGATTATTAATCCAGATAAATCAATGACGTGTCTTTGGTATTTTTCACTCACACTTAATGTATGACCCACCTAATGGTGAATATCTTAAATGTTCAAAACAATGTTGTAGCAGTGTAATGTTTTCACTTAGAGACTTATACGCAATACTTATACCGTTTTTATGAATTTTGTATAATTCATGATATTTTTTCCAGCTCGAGTAGAGAAAAATTTCAAAGTGAAAGTCATTTTCCAAAACGTTTACAGAGAACTCATTATACCATTCATTTTGATAAAAATAAACGTCCAACTATTGGTAAACAATTATAGAACATAATAAAAAACTGTGAATATCATTCTTTCTTGGGTGCCTCAAGTGAAAGGATTAAATGAAAAAGAATTCTAACTCTAACATTAAAAAAAATTAAGGTCGAGTTCTGCGGGACTGCTTTAAATTTTGCTCACTTTGTTCAAACATAACCTTTGGGCAGAAGTAAAACCTACCTACATTTCTTCACAATGTGCAATGTAAAGAGCAAAGGCAAAACAAACAATTTTTACCGCATGTAACTCAGTATTTCCTATCTGTTTCAGCAGTAATTTCATTTTTAACGGCAAGAAATCACTTATCAAATGAAAAATGTTCACTTTTTACACTAAATCAATAAAAGGTCCTGAAAAAAGTAAAAAAATAGAAAAAATGAAAGATAAGTAAACAAAATTTGGGACCAAGTGGGGCTTGAACCTATGCCCCCCTGAACAATTTTAACTTAAAGTAGGTTTATTGTACATGTAGGAATTGAATACTCTTCAAAAGGAGGTACAATATTACATGGGTCACACCTTAATCAGTTAGCAAATTTGCACTCTTTCACTGGAATGAAGGTGACCTGGTGTTTCTTCAGACATCTTCTGGGTATTCTCCCTCAGTATCACCGACTAGCGGTGCCTCAGTACTTATGTACTTATTCATGTTTTGCCGCAGGATGGTTTTGGTGGATCAACAAAGAGGAATCTAAAATCCTTGGCTATATCAGGACACTCAGTTAACAACTTTTGTCTAAATTCCAATTGTATCTGGAGAATGACTGTGGTATCAGACGCAATATGTATGTGTCATAAATAAAAAAGAGCTTAATGAATGAAATGCAAAAGAAAATTCTTAAAACTTGTTAAGTCAATCGGTGTTATTTCCCTTTGAAATTTATAAATCGATCAATCTTTCTGTCGCAATATTCAATTAAAAAAGATACGTGCAGTTTTTTATATATCAATTGAAAGGTGATGTTAAGTTTACAACAATTTACAATGCAAAACAAAAACAAGACTTTGTAAAGTGTTATTTCCCATTTTGTTGCACTTAAAACTTTTGTGGAAAAAAAACTCAGATAAGACAATCTACTATGAGATATATTTTTTTTTTGTATAATTTGTTGTCAGACTTGTTATTTATTAAAATAAAGCTCTGTTCACGAGCATTTTTATTAAGGTAATAAAATTCTAGTTAAATGTATAACCTTAAAAGAAATCATGCACTGTCCATAGCCATCGACCGCTTTACCTTCGCCCAGCTTTGAAGTGTAAATATCTTCATCATCCTCGAACAGAATACTGAACAAGGCTAGAAAATCGTGAACTTGAAAATAAACAATAAAAAAGAAATAATAGAATTAATTCTTTGTAGTAATACATGTGCAAATATTCTAATAATCTATAGTAAAATAATAAAATATCACACAAAAATTGCAAATTCCATTCGATATGGATTCTAAATTGAAAGTTTAAAAAGTCAAGACAGTGGAGAGAACTTTGATAAAAAGTTTTGCAGTTTGCATTCATCAGAGTAAAACAATAAATAAGACCGTTTCGCAGAAGCACGTTTATAATTAACATTCGGTTTGTCATTACATACTTCCTGCCAATATATTTAATGAATGCGGGCCAATATAGAGGCGCGTTAGCCAATACTCCCGCTTCCATAGCCTAAGGTATTGTTTAATCACCCTTTGGATAGGGTGTCTGCTTTTTAATTTTGTCTTTTGACAGTTCCTGTGATACGCAGGCTCCATAACCTCAGATCCCCTTCCTAAATTCCAATTTGTTTAGTTCTGCCCATTGTTTTCTCGTTTGGGGCAAACCCTTTACTTTATCTAGGGACCAAACGCCGCTCTTCATGGAATTACAAGCCTCAACAGGTGTATCATTGAAGGTTCCATGTTCATCGCCGTTTGAATACAACTGCGGATGTTTCTAAATTGCTTTTTGTACTTTTAGCATGTGTAAATGTTGAGTTCTGCTCAACCCGGGGCTAGAGGGCGTTGACCGTAGCATGCATTTCCACTACCCTCCATGAACAGGCTCAATCAGACCGAGCATGCAACTTTTTCGTTTTTGTCGTGTTGAGCGACCTGTGAAGTTTCCACTTTTTTTCTATTTTATCTCATCTGGCATAACAGAATAATGATAGATCTTCGAATAAATACATACATTTGATGACTGTCTTATATAAATAGATTACCCGCTTTGGGAACGTAAGGCGTTTACGCGTTGCCACGGATCGCGCAAATACAATAGGTGTTTGAACCGCACATGAGCTTGAAAATCTCTCTGTTAACACAGGATTTTCTCCTGTTTAAACATGAGTCCAGGCTTTAGTCTACATTATCCGAATAATCAAGGTTGCACTTTTTATTTCCAGCTTGACAAACATTCAGCACTTCCGAACACTAACGCCACCTTAACAGGCTGATGTCAAGAGATATGAAGACAAGTATATGTTTACAACAGCTCGTGTTTTCAAAGAAACGAAGTTAACGACTTAAGTAAATCTTGTAAACTGCGACTAACACTAATATGTCAAAACAAATATAAATCTAGTTCAGCTGCGCCGACGGTTGATGAGAAAATGTTCGTTGTTCCATAGTCTATTCGTCTGTCAGTTCTTCAGTAAAAAACAAACAAACAAAATAAGACGTTTGTCTTTAGTTTATTTCTGTCGAAGCTCGACCAAACTGTGCCAATACATAAGACCTCAAAGTCTGTGTCAGATTTTAAGAAACGCTGAAACGATCTCAATTGTCACATTAGTCTTTTTTGAATCACGAATTTTGTTACCATTAGATAATATTATTTCTCTCCTTTAGAACAATGCAGCTTGAAACACAGGCATCTGCATTATGGTGTAATTGTTTCGTAGTCAGAAATATATACTATTGTTTCTATAAAAATGAAAACATAACAAACTTACTGGCATATAATGGCGTCACTTTCGGGTTGACTTCACTTTAAAGACGTTAACTTAACATAAGATCCCGCCGAAATAATAAATACATATCGTTGGTAAATGTGTTATACGACTGACCGAAGAAACGTGATAAAATGACAACATAGCACGTTTCACGACACTCCTGCATAAAAAACACTTTTTCACTGGATCTATTAACGGGAGAGAAATCGTGTGCAAACAAGGCAGTTTACGTGCTGCTAATACCCGATTTTTATTTATAAATGCTTTCCTAGGGACATA
Organism: Mercenaria mercenaria; assembly: GCF_021730395.1. NCBI lineage: Eukaryota > Metazoa > Mollusca > Bivalvia > Venerida > Veneridae > Mercenaria > Mercenaria mercenaria. The sequence continues at coordinate 13,683 of NW_026463431.1, forward strand.
TATGTATTTCTGCGCAGATTGACATATTGTATCTGCGTCTTGTTTCTTTCATAAAAACCTCTTTTGACAGCATAAAAGATGCAATCTAAACCATAGAATGCTTTGCTGTATCACTTACCAACGCCAAATGCGCTGCCCTCAACAATGTTCATACTCGTTTCTTCCCTTATTCACTCCCCTTTTAGAACTCTTCGTCGTTTCAGTTTTGTAGATAATCGTGAATATTTAAGAATCGCTTGTAACTTGTACGATAGTTTGTTTTTAGGAATCAGATTTTAAATTATGATTTTGGAAAGTATCAGTCGACATGTTCTTTTTTCTAATTTCTGGAGGAATTTTTTATAAACAGCTTGAAAGTTTGACATTACGTTCGTACTCATCGGTACTCCTTATGTGTCCGTACTCAAAATAACTCAGATGTAAAGTTATTTTTCTTGAAATTGGCCTCCTGTTAACCAAATGTTGAAGTTATGTGAATATTTTTTAGTAATTTCATGTTTGTTATTATAACGGGAGATATGAAAAAAGAAATCAAAGGCCTGAAGGGCCTGAGAGTCGACTAATGATTGATGTACTGTGTGACAGGAAAGGCCGTACCGGCGACAGTAACCATCAGAACAAATCAACACCCTTTACAATATTTACAAATTTATTTACATAAGATGATTATTAACAATGAATAGATATGAAAAGAAAAAAAAACTGATTATAAGAAAGAAAAAAAAAAGTTCAGTATCTCTAGATACAAAAGTTCTTATAGTCCATTCTAATCTGACGTGACACAGGTCTTTAATGTAATTGTGAACTTTAAGTAGCACAAACAAAACATAGCTTCTAAATTCAAAATACAGTCCCTTTAAACCGTGAATACGTTGATTCCGTATTGGCTCCCTATGGTGGTAGGTGATTGCATCCCTGAGCTGACTTCAGAGGATAACAAAAATCATCGTGTTTGCGGTTTACGGCACAACCATGGGACGAAAGCTCTGCGCTGGGAATATCACATCCAGGCGAGTGAAGACAAGTGAACCTCGGGCATTGTACTTCCGGGTTATGACATCACCAGGTAAAATCGTCTGGCGGAAGAAGCTAAAATATATAACATATGGTAAGCACCATAGCAAAACAAATAAGTCAGGGCATAAAACTGCTCCTTTGGGTACACCATACCTCCGTAGGCTCCCATAAATAATACGTGCTACTTATACAAAACATATGTGCTACTAAGTTCAAACGTCACATGATTAAAATACGTCACTTATTACTTCCATATTACAAAGATTACTTACTTAAAAGACTAAAGTTAAAGTATGAAATGATATGAAAAGTATATGATGAAACATTATAGATACGGACATGATAAACTGCAGCTATTATTTACAACTACAAATTAACAAAATTCAATGTAAATCAAACGTTATATGATAGTTGGCATCCATATAATATCTAATGCCATACACTAAAACGGACATTGTATGTGTATGCAATAGACTGTCACACAATTTCATATTACAATAATATATACATGGTACTAGACTTGCCATATAGATTTATACATAACAATACAATGCAGTAATGGCGTTCCATAATTAACAAAAATGTTTGACATAAGTTTTTGAAACAGTGCTTTACAATTATCACGATACAAATTTCAGTACAAATTTAACATCTTATATAAACGAAACGTTTAGACTCCTCTTTCTAAATAATTTACAAAAGTCTGAAAAATTTAATAAATCATCCTGACATACCGAAACTAGCTAAAATCATGTACCGAAAAGTAAATGTTACAGAATTCTGTAGAATGAACAAAACTTTATCAAATAAAAATCGTAATGCAAAAATCATACAAAAATCTAACAAATAAATTTCTTACCTCGATCGAGCATAAATTTCTAGCAAGAAAATAATTCAGACATAGATTCGTCTATAAAGTCGTAAGGTGGTGTGCGCAAGGCATAACTAGTCCAGTCTATTTAAAGGGTAATGTCCCGCCAAATACTAAATTTCATGGGATTCACGGCTAAGCCGTGGACTCCGACTATTTGTGTTTCCACGGGATTCACGATATAGCCGGGGAATCTAACTACTTTGGCGCGGATTTAAATTGACAATTTGAGGCCCATTATAGTGGTTTTGGGGATAAAAACATAAATTACTGAAGTTTATAAAATATCAACTTTCTTATTACTGAACAGAATTTAATGAAATTTACATGGAAATTTAAGTTATGAAATACAGAAAAACATGAGAGGTATTTCATGCGTGAAATCTGACATTTACCTCAATAACTCAAAAATTTACAAAAAGATGATGCAATACCTGCACTTACAATACAGATAAAATAAGGCCCGTATGTCAATTTGTGACATACTGGTAGTATAGTCTACCAGTTTCAGTTTGGTTTTAGTTTTTTTCCCCAACTGAACAGATATTTTGTTACAATAGATGAAATGGACATTCAATCGATGCCTATTAAAACTTTGATTGACATTATACAAGTATTTAAACCCAATATATTTCTCTAAAATTGAAGAGTGGTTCGCAAAAATAAAAATGTTGAAAGTACAAACTACAATTTGACAGGTGACACTAAGATACTGCCCATGACTATAAATATTTTTCCAGTAAACATTTGCCTCCGGCATTACCAAAACAGGCAATAATCGGCTGGTATATATTCGCACATGATAAAATTTTAATATGAAAATTTATATATTGAAATTTTATAGCGCGGATTGCCACATACAATTTGTAACGGATGGACGAAAGAACTGTTCAGATATTTTACAGATAAGGGGCCTGGCAATAACCGTGTCACACGCTAGGTATTGTTCAAACATATTATAAGGGATGTGAATTTAAAGTATACTTACTTTTGCGTTTAAAGATATGTAAATGTTGCTGAGTGTCAATATATAGTGTCATGAATGTTTACACTGACAGGAAAATTGCGCATTCGAAACTAAGAGAAGTTACTCGGACTAGCTACCAATTTTGGAAAAGATAACCAATATTAATAAATGCAGTTCTTTTTTAGTTAAAACCATCATTTATTCTATTTCAGACCTGTTAACCCCTTCAAAACCATGTGAGTAGTCCCCAAGTCTATGTACTTTCAATTATCCGTTTTGATTCATGTAGACAGACAGGCCCAGACTGGGCTGAAAAAATGTTTGAGCCATTTTTAAGTGGTCGGTAGCAGGGTGGGTTTGGGGAGGGGTGTTCCTTCCCGCTTTGAACTGCAGTCAGATTTTGAAATGGGCATTGTGGCAGGTGGTAAAAGGGCAAATGTATCAAACTGTAAAGTGGCAATATGGGGGGAGGGTGTGGGAGGATACCCCCTCCTGCAATTAGGGTTTGGGGTATCACCACAAAGAAATTTTGAAAATGAAGACCCTTGATACAGCCTTTGGTGCGATTTCTAACTGAAAATTTTATGTTTCAATTTATAAATATTACCTCTAGATTCTTTTTAGTATTACAATATTCAAAGTATGAATGACTGTCACTTCATATTTTTACTTTCAGGTCATGCCTCAGCACTAGAATATAAGTCTGATATTGATTCTATGTATGTATTATAAAAATAAATTCTAGAATCATTTCTATTACAATAATATCTATCATGTCTGTTACTTTAATGTTTAAATTTCATAACACAGCTCGATATTTACCCAAAATATTATATCCGGATATGATTACACTTTCTTTTATACCGCCAAAATCTCCAGTTTCAACAATATGTTTTACAAATTGTGATGATATGAAGACAGTTTAGCAGCAATTGGCAGTATCTGACATTGAAGTTTACGGTGAAATTATTTAAATCATTTCATAAAAAAAATTGTTTCGTTTCGTCAAAGCACTCTAACATAGACGATCTACTTTCGATTTCAAAAACTACAAGAAAATACAATTTAATGTTTCGCCGATTTGTTTATTTCTCGAAAAATAAGAAATAAAATCATTTTTAAAATCAGTAGTAATTAAACAAATCAGTAAGAGCTCTTTCTCGGGATAATTTATCCGCTTACTGACTGCAAAAATCAAGCCATGTGTCATCATGAAAAGCAGAATGGGTGACGGTTTCATTTTTTTGCGAACCTGAATCGTAAGCAAATAATCCAAACCAGTCAAAATTCCAGAAAGGTTACGATCTAGATTCTTTCTAGTATTACAATATCCAAAGTATGACTGTCACTTCATCTTTTTACTTTCAGATCATGCCTCAGGACTAGAATACCAGTCTGACATAGATTATATGTAGGTGTAATAAAAACGGTTATATTATCTCTTATATAAATCTTTTCATAAAAAAGTTGTTTCGTTTCGTGAAAGCAGCCAAACATAGACGATCTACTTTCGATTTCAAAAACTACAAGAAAATACAATTTAATGTTTCGCCGATTTGTTTATTTCTCGAAAAATAAGAATTAAAATCATTTTTAATATCTGTAGTAACTAAACAAACCAGTAAGAGCTTCTTCTTCCGATAATTTATCCGTTTACTGACTGCAAAATTCATGTGTGTGTGTAGAAACCCACGCAAAGTTTATAGAAATCATACGATGCGTGTATACGTTCAATGTGGGAGAATTAAGGCTGATCGGGATCGGCTATGTTACCTAACGCATCCAGACGATTCAGATTTTTAAAAAAGCATTGTGTGCATTTCTGTAATTTTATATACGTTTTTATACGCCCGTTTGAAAAACGGGACGTATTATGGGAACGCCCCTGGCGGGCGGATGGGCGGGCGGGCGGGCGGGGGGGGCGGGCGGCGTCCAGAGACCTTGTCCGGAGCATATCTTCTACATGCATGGAGGGATTTTGATGAAACTTGGCACAGTTGTTCACCATCATGAGACGGAGTGTCATGCGCAAGAACCAGGTCCCTAGGTCTAAGGTCAAGGTCACACTTAGAGGTCAAAGGTCAAATTCAAGAATGACTTTGTCCGGAGCATATCTTCTTCATGTATGGAGGGATTTTGATGAAAGTTGGCACAATTGTTCATCATCATGAGGCGGAGTGTCATGCGCAAAAACCAGGTCCCTAGGTCTAAGGTCAAGGTCACACTTAGAGGTCAAAGGATACAAGAATGAAAAATTCAAGAATGACTTTGTCCGGAGCATATCTTCTTCATGCATGGAATGATTTTGATGTAGCTTGGCACAGTTGTTCACCATAATGAGAGGGAGTGTCATGCGCAAGAACCAGGTTCCTAGGTCTAAGGTCAAGGTCACACTTAGAGGTCAAAGGATACAAGAATGAAAACTTTGTCCGGAGCATATCTTCTTCATGCATGAAAGGACTTTGATGTAGCTTGGCAAAATTGTTCACCATCATGAGACGGAGTGTCATGCGCAAGAACCAGGTCCCTAGGGTAAGGTCAAGGTCACACTTAGAGGTCAAAGGATACAAGAATGAAAACTTTGTCTGGAGCATTTCTTCTTCATGCATTGAGGGATTTTGATACAACTTGGCACAAATGTTCACAAGCATGAGACGGAGTGTCATGCGCAAGAACCAGGTCCCTCGGTCTAAGGTCAAGGTCACACTTAAAGGTCAAAGGTCAGATACAAGAATGACTTTGTCCGGAGCATTTCTTCTTCATGCATGGAGGGATTTTGATGTAACTTGGCACAATTGTACACCATCATGAGACGGAGTGTCATGCACTGGTCCCTTCTTTTGAATTACTTCCCTTTGCTGTTACTATAAATAGCTTATATTGTAACTTTTTCATTACAAGTCGTAGGGAAAAATCGAGACCACTTTTCTGTAGTACAACATGCATGTTACATCCAATTCTGAGGTGTATTTTGAGCTATCTCTACCTGGTAAGGATTTTTGTGTGGACTTGTAATTTTTTTTTTTTCGATTTTTTTTTTTTTTTTTTTTTTTTCTCTTTAAAGATTAACTTCCCTTAGTTGTTACTATAAATAACTTACATTGTAACTTTTTTATAATTGACCGTAGGGAAAAACCAAGACCACTTTTCTGTGGTACAACATTGATGTTACTTTCAAATTTTGGGTGTATTTTAAGGTATCTCTACCTGGTAAGGATTTTTTTTGTGGACTTAGAAAAATAAAAGAATTACAATAATTTCTAAAAAAAAACAACATTGTAAACAACTAGAAAATTAAAATTCCATTTGCAAATACAGGTGCTAGTGTAAACAAATTTGCTGTGACGGGCGTATATTGTGACATTCTGCACCCTTGTTATACGCTTAGAAATTATTAGACATGCGTATTTGCATTATTTCTATACGTAATTTACGCTAATACGCATCTTATCTGGAGCCCTGTGGAACTATTTTTTGTCTTTCGCCGGATGTTACGCAAGCTTTGTAAGCCTGCGCAATTCATAAAATGCACATTTATGCTTAATGAGTTACATTCGAGTATTGCACAATTACAAGTCATAAATATGACAGATTACATCGTATATTGGTCATAGCAAAGGGAATTCACACAACTTAACTTCATTCATGCAGTGAACTGTTTGAAGTTTGAGAAATCTAATGGAACTACATCCCTTCACTGTGTTATTTGGTCCATTTAGACTTAGAGAATCGCTTTCCAAGAACAACAGAATGGTAATTAAAAAAATGTACCGGAATCGTTAAGTCGTCACATATGAAAACAATACATTTAGTTTTCGGGAAATGTTTTTATGCAAGAAAAGCGACAATATACGTGTTTTGTGATTTAACGTCTGCAGAAGCCCTTGGGGGAAAAACACTAGATAATCTAATATGACCTCTAATGTATGTAAATAATTATAGACATGTGAGTTATAATAAGTAAATTAAGATATCAATGTACTCAAACGACGCACTAAGTGCGCACTCAACTTATTTCAAATGTTGAAATAATAATAATAGAAAAAAAAAAAAAAACGTTAAACTATAATTTGTTTAGGTAACCGTAAAGCTGTATACTATTAGGATAAAGAGAAAAACAATTTCAAACTTTTATTTTGATTTTATAAAGATGAAACAGACATCACGACAGAACAGTTTATACAGCTTACACATTCATCCTTATCTTTTTATCTTTTTTTTGTGATTCATTTTCCTTTCATAACCCTTTTTGAAATACAAACAGGTATACATTTTCAGACAATCAAACCTTCACCCTTGATTCCCCAGTAGAGGGAAATTAGTACTCACTCTGCTGAGTTAAGAGTGAAAAAGTACTCTTCTATGGGCTCATAGTGACAATGCAACAGCACAGTTAATAGAGAAGTCACACATGCTGTACGCAATGCATTTTCGTGCATGCTGGACAGGAGTTTCCCATATTTTTGTCGGTGCTGAAAACCCCATTCTCGCGTACTAGATTAATAATATCTGTCGTGTGTTTACGAATCGGATAGAAATATCCGTCCCGAGGGCACCTGCGCATTTGGCAGTAATGAGGCTTGCCGAATTACCACCCATGCGCAGGTGGCCAAAGGATGGATATTTCCCTCCGATTCGTAAACACATGACTGATATTTTTACTTACATATCGTATACATGTTAGCATTTTATTCTGGCAGATTTTTTTTCTTGCATAACATACATGTAGGTAGAAGTAGTTTCTTTTAGCACTCTTTCTTATAGTGGAAATTGAACACAAAGCGCGGGGAATTAACGTCCGTAAGCAGAAGTGACGACATGTTTTGCGTTACGCACAATGACAAAGTTCCACTTTAGTCTAGTCGTTTGTAGCGTAACGTTATGTTTTTATGATAAACTAACATATTTTGAATCGAGAAATATACTATAAGGAGCGGAGAGAAACTGTCAAGGTACCTGCTTTTTTCCGTATTTTACATGAACAATATACTATAAGTGCTAAACCAGTAGTTGTCATTAACAGCACGAGAGTCATCTGGCAGATGGGTTTTGCCGGTGTAATGAAGTATTTCGACCCCCATAGAATAACGACCCCCCGGTCATTATTCTATAGAAAATGTGACTCCTTTCCTGTAAAATATTGACTCCCCTTATAAAAAACTGACTCCCTTTGAAAATTCTATAGAATAACGACCCCCCGGTCATTATTCTATAGAAAAACTGACCCCTCCAAGTAAAATACTGACTCCCTAAAGATGACTCCCTTCGAATCTCATAGAATAACGACCCCGGTTATTATTCTATAGAAAAAGTGACTCCTTCCATGTAAAATACTCACTGCTGAAATTACTACATTCGAACTCTCATACAATATCGATTCTCTGACATTATTCTATCTAAAAAAGTTACTCTTTCCGTGTAAAACACCGGCTCCTAAAAAGACTTGCGACGATAATATCTATTAAAAAGTGATCCCTACCAAACCTAACGGACAATTTTACTAGATCTACAACTCTAATACCCTCCATTGCCAATAGTTAACATTTTGATTGTACTACTACTACTGGTGCCGCTACTTCTATTGCTATTACTACATGTACTTCTTCTACTACTACTACTACTACTACTACTACTACAACTGCTACTAATGATACTACTATACCTGCTTCCACTAATACGTCTTGTACATCTACCTTTTCTTCTCCTGCTGCTGTTGTTGCTGTCACTTATTCCTCTGCTGCTGCTGCTGCTGCTGTTGCTGCTGCTGCCACTACCACTGCCGCTACTACTACTACTACTACTACTACTTTCTATTGTTGCCGCTACCGTACTTTACTGCCACTGCTAAGTATTGCAACTTCTATTAATACTAAGTTCTATGCTAGCAGTTTCTTGTGCAGTTTTCTTCTGAAGAATTACCTCATACCGAAGTTTGCAGGGATTATTGACACTGGTGTATTTTGTGAACGCATTGTGAATTGTTTTTTTCCTGAAAAAAATGTATACACCAAGATACAGCGTCTAGAAACAGAATCCCTTTTCCCGTTGCGGACTGCTCTGATTTCTGTGTCAAGTGATGGTATCTGGGGCTAATTGTCAAACGGGAAGACGGGCGGACGGACAAGGGCAAATCTATATGCCCTCTCTCCCGAGTGGGGGCATAAAATGCAGCAATTAGGCCTTAGATACATGAGTTATCACTGAATTTGACCAAATGACCGGGGGTCGTTTTTTTATGGGAGTCAATATTCTTCGTGAGGTTCAGTTTACTTCACGTGGGGGAGTCATAGTACTATGATCAGGAGGTCATAATACTATGACCGGGGGGTCACTTTTTCTATAGAATAATGGCCGGGGGGTCATTATTCTATGGGGGTCGAAATACTTCATTATACCGGCATGGATAAAATCACCGGAAACGCCAGTCCGGTGTGCAAGAAAGGATTTTCCCGTAATTTTGTCTGTTCTAGAAAAACTCGTCTTACACTTCGGGCTGTTAGAATACTCATGTGTTGCAATTTATGAATGAATATGTAATTCATACGCTACTATGATGAAATAGTGCTTAAAATAAAACAATTTCTTTCATTTAATTTCGGCTACTGGTTGAAGAATACGAAATGCAGGAAGAGTATTTCAATATCTGAAGGTGTGGATTGAAATATATGGCTCTCAGGTAACTGTTTTTCGGTAACTAGGCTGTTGATGACTGGAATAATTATCAGACTTAATTTTTATAAATCTGAACAACTATTCCGGTATTCGTTTTGTTAACATGTGATATAAAGCTTTGTTTAAATAAATCGTAATAAAGCACAAAGAAATCTATCAAAACCACTTCTAAAGGCGAGAACGATTAAATTTTTATTTTATATCATGCTCGCCTATCCATATTCAGGAGCTCGGATTCTTTGCGATACGTATGCTCCCCAAGACGAGATGATCAGCTTAAAATCTGGGAAACGCTGTAGGTAAATACGCTGCTGGGAAAGTATCAGTAATCCCATTAAAAACATTTAAAGCCCGCCCGCTTAGCTCAATAGGTAAGAGCGTTGGTCTACGGATCTCGAGGTCCTCGGGCGGGGCGTATGTTCTCCGTGACTATTTGATAAACGACATTGTGTCTGAAATCATTAGTCCTCCACCTCTGATTCATGTGGGGAAGTTGGCAGTTACTTGCGGAGAACAGGTTTGTACTGGTACAGAATCCAGGAATACTGGTTGGGTTAACTGCCCATCGTTACATGACTGAAATACTGTTAAAAAACGGCGTTAAACCCAAAACAAAACAAACAAAAAAAAACATTTAAATATAGTTATTACACCATATATAACTCGATCTTTTCTGAACAACAACATTGCATAAAGTCATAAACATAGTTTTATTTCAGTTATATGTATGTTGAAAGTAATTACTGTTGTTGATGTTTTTTTATTATCATTATTATTATTTAGCTAAGAATGGCATTTCTGATATTAAGTAGACAATGATTGTCTCATGAAAAGATTGAAGGGGCGATTAATCATCTTGCTAAAATTATAAACATTCACGAAGCAGCAGACATATTGTGGATGAGTTTCGGTGACATATTTTAGTAGACCATTTCCCACATAGGGGATGTGTGGCAATATGGTTATGTAATTGATAATGCTGCCACAATAATTATATTAAAGTTTGTTCATAGTTTTGTGTCCTCATGCAATTTCACTAGGATATTTCATAATAAAAAGAAAAGAAAAACAAACTGCTGTCCTTATCCTTAATAAGAGTGATCGGAATGTTGAAGCCGACAGTTATACAATTTACCCAAGGACGAGCCAACAACCCGAGAAACGAGTACAACGCATTGCCTTTGTATTCATTTTTTCACTTTTCATTAACTGCTAAACATATAGACATCTTTCTTTTGACATTTAATGTTTTTCAGTGATTTATTTAAATATGAGAGTAAAATATATCTAGACTTTTCAGTGTAAAACATTAAATATTATTTTTTACTGGTAAGAATGTGTAAAATAGGTAAAGTTAGTCAAAACATGACTGTAATTAAAATGTCTTTGTTTTACATGTAATATCTTTCACTCATATTCACCATATCTTACACTTTCACTCGTGTCTAAGCCGCTCGTGATGATATTTTCACTCGTAAAACATATTCTAATCTTACACAAACAAATAACCACTATCTGATCGGGTTTATGAAAGTTTCATTTACTAATAGAAACTAATAATTATATACACAAGGTATAATAATTCAATTGAGACGTCATTTAGCATGAACGTAACCGCTCACGTCAGCATTCTCTAGCGGCTTCAAATGTCATCGAAGTTACTTTGTCATCTTTTGAATTTTCCGTTGACGAAAAACTGGACAATTTATATACATGTATATATGCGCATATCGTCCTACAACATCTTGAAATAGACTTTATCCAACGCAACATTCCTCTTTAGTTTTGCAAGTCCGTTACTATTTTTTATTACGTTTAATTCTTATTATAATTTGCAACCATTCTATTTCTCGTTCACTAAAATATGTAGTGATCATCATATTCTGTGAAACCGGAATTTCGCCTCAGTTTGCTCATATTTATTGTTGTGGTGTTGAACTCGGTTTTCAAGGGGTTCTTTTGTGTTTCTCCTCGGCAGAATCAAGAAAGACACGTGCCATTTGTTTGCTACATGTACGACGGTGAAAACGACGCAAGGCAATGCGGCCTAGTAAACTTTATACAGGAATATTCCACCACATAATACAATTAAGTCCTTCTCTGCACAAGATAAAATAATTTAAAAAATGAATATATTGTAAATTCTGTCATTCTTGTAAATGCTTCAAAGTGACTACATTTATGGCATGTCAAAAGTTGCTAAATTCTATATGTATGTTATTATTATTGTATGTTTCTTATTGTTGTTCAATGTCTTGTCATTCATATTCTAAAAGTCATTATTGTTATTCTATATTTCGTTATTCTTATTGTATCATTGATATTGTTATTCAATGTCGTGTCATAATAGTATTATCATTGAGCTGATATTTGTAGTCTTCCTGTGAGTAAAATTCAAGTTTTATAGAAAGTATTTGTCTTTACCATTGTTATTGTATATGTCGTTATTCTTATTGTATGTTTGATATTCTTATGGTAAAAGTCATCATTGTTTTTCAATATCTGACGACACTATTTACAAAACGCGTCTTTCTTATTCTATGTTATGTGATTGTATTTATATAGCGTCGCTGTGCTATTCATGTTGCGGGAAATCGCACATACAATAAGAATATCAAGCTTACAAAAACAACAATGAATATACAACAGCAATAACGTCTTTTACAATGAGAATATTAACATACTATAAGAATAACGACATTATGAATGACAATGGTAACACTTCGGATATGAATGACACGACATATCGAGCATACCATAAGAATGACGACATATACAATAACAATAGCAAATTTTAGAATATGAATGACACGGCATTGAATAACAATAACAAACACAATAATAATAACATACAGTAATATAGAATTTAGCTAGGTTTGACATGCCATATACAATAGTTTTCTTTATTTCATATCTACAAAGTCTTATATATTTCTTATATCTTGATTTGGAATTACTAAAAAAGTTTTGTCAACTTGGTAAAAGTTTCAAATCTAAAGGCCTAGATTTTGGCAGTGGGCCAAGGGATTTCTGTCTTCACCAGCTCAGTTGTGAGCTAATGACCATCACAGTATGATTCCAATAAACAAGGGTCATTGTTTATTAGAGAGTCAGTCTTCCTTTCAAGTGTATCAATTAGTGAGAAGGAGAAACAATGTAATTTTTTTAAATTAATGAATAATTAATAACATTTAATCTAAAGTTATAATAGGTTTCTTTTGGCATTTCTTTGTAAAAAAAAATATTGTTTATCAAACACAATAATAAAATAATCAGAAACTTAGGCTACTTAAAGAAATGTGCAAGTTTTTGTTTTTTCAGATTCTGTCTATAGAATTGTGATATTTCAGAAAAATGTGACTTTCGCTCGTCTAAAGCTGGCAGAATACTGTAGATAACATTTGTCTAAAATTGAAAACAGTATGTGCATTTCAAAGTTACAAAGCAAATCATGAAAAAGTCACTTTTGGCAACATACTAAAAATCAAAATTGAGTATAGATGGAACACAATAATTTTATATTAATTTGTTTATCAGCACAAAGAACTCATGAAGTTTTCACTATACTTGTGTTTTATTATCATTATTATTTTCAATATTGTTACTGTATCTTTTATCATCCTATATGTAATGTAATATAATAATAATAATAATGATTATTTTTATAAAATTAATGTAATAGTTATTAACATTTATATAATATCAAAATAATAATTAGTATTATTATCTTCCACATTCACTGAAGAAAAATTAATTTCTTTCAACTCCACTGCATACATCTTCATGGTCTGGTTGGGGTCCCTGCTGTGCTAATTGCCCTCTAATCAGTTACTGTTACATAATCGCTGATAAGCAGCAGATAAGCCGGGAGTTGTATATTGGATTTAGGGGTGGGGGACACTTATATAGTAGTGAATCTAGGCCTTTAAATAACTGCATATTTTCTTTCTTTTGTTAGTTTTGGTTTAGCACAACTTTGCAATAGAAATTCAGTCATGTAATTTTGAGCAGTTAACTTAACAAGTGTCACTTGATTCTGTACAGGATGTACTCAGTTCTCTAAGGCAAGTGCTAAGTTCTCTGTATTGTACATGTGTAAGTCTATTGAATTCAGACGAAATATCTTTATTGAATCGTCATGGTGAGCAATGACCTTATCCAGGTATCTGACACAAGACCCTTTGATTGGTGTTATCGAGCTAGGGTTAGTTTTGTATATGTTTTTATAATACTACAGTACTATTTAAAAAAAAATACTTTCTATAAAACTTGAGTTTTACTCACTTTACTCACAGGAAGACTGCAAATATCAGCTCTATGGTCATAGTATTATGAATGCGCAGGTGGATATTATTGTATGTTTTACTAAAATTCCATCTAAAAAATATGGTTACATGGATGGTGCAATATAAAATTTAGGTAATTTCTGAGCTATTAGAAGAAAACCTTTTTAAAATCGCTTACAGTTTAAATAAATCAGTATGGGACAATTTGGGCTTTAATTTGTTCTTAAAGATAATTCAAATAAGCAATGGTAGTGGTAACATATTCTAAAATGTGTGACGGAAAAAAGGATCACTGTCTGACAAGTAAAGAAGCATATTGTATTTTTATGGTACAAAAAAACCTGTAATATCAATAATGTTTCTGTAATTTTCTCTGAATAAGTGATGCAATACAACAAGGTTGTTGAAATAGAAACTTGATATGTGTATGGTATGTTATGTTTTTATTCTTCCTTCAATAAAGTCTTAACTCTATGTCTGCAAACATTACAGACCACATAAAAATTGTTAATTCATTGATAATAATTAATTACATCATATTATTCAGTTTTAGTGGTCCCAGTATTTTATTCGTGGTTCGTGACACTGGTTCATTTTTGGCAAGTTAGCTGACCCAATCCAGTTTTGAGTTAAAAATAATACCATAAGAGTAACAAAGTAATATATCAAAATCACTGAGAGAGATCAAAAGCTGTTTGGTACATTTAAATTGATTTAAAACATAGAAAATATAATTTTTGCAAACTTTTGTCATTGTGTAATATTCTCATTAATAATCATGAATATGAAAAGTAGCTGATTAAAGGAAATTCCTATAGATTTTTATGCGCACCTTCCTGAGCAGCCGACACTTTCTATGGAAAACTGAAATGAAGTCAACATTTTGTTAAAACATGTCACAGACAATGTTAAATATGAGGAATCTTGAGTGAAATAACATTTTTATCAGAAATCAAATGTTGATACTTGTTTATGATGTATTGACAAGTATCATGCCTGACATGTATCTTGCCATTTCTGTGGTTGTGTTTTCACATTGCATTTTAGTACAAAAAATATCGCTGGCAGTTTCAGCAAAAGTGGGTGTGTTCAAAACATTTTTTCACAAAACTAAACCAGGTGACCCGTTGTTTTTATTTGTTCATTGTTTTAGCACAAATTTTCCTATCATATATGTGAATTTGAAAAAATTCTATGAAAGGAAAGGAAAAAAAACTATAGGAATTCTCTTTAATATAAAAATTCTACTATTTAAAAGCCAATAAAAGCTCCATAGTTATTGTTTTATGACGAAAACTGACCAAGATATTTACTGATTATCATTTATATGGTTGTCATTCTTAAAAATGAACGATTGCCATGGAAAAGGTGAAATCATATATACATGTAGTTCAAAAGTGTTTCTTCATGGGAACATCTATTTTTATTTTGAAAGATTTGGTCCTGTTGAACAATATGGTTCCTAAAAAAGAGGGGGTGCATGGATAGACCTTATTTGCCCCCGTACTATTACTGTTAAAGACTAATAAAGTAAGCATGAAGATAATGTTATGTGTTTACCTTGAAGATATGAAGTGGATTTACACTTTTCATTACATCTTACGAAAAGACTCAATCTATTTTTGTGTTTCTTGGTTGTGTGTCATGCTTCAAAAGCTTATTTTCACGTAAATTTAAAATATCATCCCCGTAAATTTTGAAATGATTGACCACATAAGTGATGTCATGAGATGACCGACAGATTGGCCTGAAACAATGTATAGTAAAATCCTTTGATAATCAAAATACTGCCAGCCAGCTATCAGATGATGTACTTTCTAATCTCAATGTTAAAGCAAGATAAAGAACAATGGTGTTTCACCACAAAGAAAGATCGTGCTGTAGGGATTATTTAGTTAATGAGTATTAACTTAATTGTGACATCCCGTGATGTAATACTGGCGTCATTAATATGTATACGACACCTCAGTTTAATAATGAACTCATATTTATAACGTATGCCTAATGATGAACATGTGATTATATATTTGCCCAATTCGTCTTTTGTATGGGAAAAAATAGGCAAACAGACAAGTAAATGTTATATATATATTCATTTCAAAAGATTTTAAGACGTGGGTTTTACCATACTACATAATTAAAGAAGTCTATTTCTAATTGTGCCAAATAATGAGGAAAAAATCGAAGGAATATGAATATAAAATTAATTAAGTTTATGTTTTACATTTTTTCATATTTCATGTTTTTTATTATTATTATTATTATTATATTTATCACTTATACATAAGTGACGTCACTATTGATTACAACGTCCTTCACCATCATTATTATCATTCTCCTGAAGATCCATATTAATGGAGACACGGTTGAGATTAGAAAAAAGGGCATTTCCTTCGTTGTTCTTTCCGCTATATCATACATGTACGTATTGTTCAGCAACAATGCATTTTGG
This sequence comes from Mercenaria mercenaria, assembly GCF_021730395.1. Lineage (NCBI taxonomy): Eukaryota > Metazoa > Mollusca > Bivalvia > Venerida > Veneridae > Mercenaria > Mercenaria mercenaria. The sequence continues at coordinate 29,948 of NW_026463431.1, forward strand.
AGATATTTGCCTACTGTCTAATTCTTAATGCTGTTTTTACTTACTGCCTGCCAAATGTTGAAAACAGGGTTACACAAAATCCGCATATTATTTTTTTTACATAAATTGATAATCTTTATGCATCAACTTACTTAACTGAAAACATAAATGCTACTATTAGTTTTTTAAACACCCTTAAGTGGTTCATTTCTTTAATGAAATTGTTCACATATAGGTAAATGCTGCAGGAAACCCCTAACAATCTTGCTTGTTTATTACAAATCATTTTATAATGTAGCGCTCCCAATGCTACTGTATGAATATAGCGTTGATAATTCATAGTGGTGGATTTCTCAGCATCATACTCACAGCCAATATTCCACATAAGATATATTTTTGTATTCCACAAATAGTTTTGCTACATGGAAAATGCATATATTCCGAAAAGAAAATAAACAGCCGTTATCGAATACGTGAATGCTAAAACTATTACTGCTGAACATGTCACTTAAGAAGTCTTTCAATACTTTGCAATTATCGACGTGCAATATCAACAATCCACACATTTTTAAAGTTTATTTACTTGTACATATATTATCCTGGTTATAATATTACAAAATAATATAGAAAACTTCATATAAGTTTTATTTTATGAGCTTAAAAATCAGTTTGTATACGTAAGGAAACATAATTCCAGAAAGGTATACTTTGACGTTCATACTCCACATTTAAATGATCTGTTACATTTGAAGAGGCATAACAAACTACAACTATATTCAATAACGTAAAAGATTCTTCACATGGAGTTTTACGGTACACTATATTCATTTTAGTGTTGCAGTCAACTGTATACTAAGTAATAAGCACGTTATTAAAAAACGCCGCCTTACTAACAAAAAGTCTAATAATAAATAAAGCATCGCAACAAAACCTTAAAACAGAGACAATTTACGTAATACTTGAATAATATAACTGTAGGAAAGTAGTAACACATTAAAACGAAGGAAATTCATCAATTAAACAACGACGAACTTAGGTTAAATATTGGTACAAATGAGACAAGTATTTATGTTTAAAATGCCAAAAATGATCTTATTCCAGAATACATGTTTCGTACATACGGTTATGTAATCTTAAGTGCTTTACTTGGATTATATTTGATGTTGCTTTCTACATTCGTACATTTTCGATTCATCAGCAGACAGCTGACACTATTTAATTCCATTTCATAGTTTCTATGTTTTGATAATAATCGCTATCAACAACATTTGCATTGAATCAGCACTTTTTACATTCTCGTTTATACAAGAAAAGTACAACCGAGGTGATCATAGTAATATAATTTCCCCTTATTCATCTGGATTAACTTAATTTTGTACTGTTACTACATAATTTGATATTATACAAATAGAAGATAACAAATAGCCTACATTGACTCCGATACTAAAGAAGCAAGACGTAATTCTGGCAATTTAATCTAGACATTTAAAGACACTCTAACCCTAAATCATTAATAACACATTTATATACCAAGTTTGATCATTAGCGTACTGAGAAAACAATCATGCATGTAGAGTAATATATATCATATATAACAACGTCCGGATCGCCAAAAAAAATGTTCAGATTTGTCAAATCAACTTTATTCCTAAAAGCATAATGCAGTGTCTGTGAAAAAGCTCTTCAATGGGTAGAGTCCTACTTAAGGCCTCGAACTTGTAAGGTTGATATCAACAATACAAATTCATCAGACCGCCAGCTTGAATTCAGTGTGCCCAAAGGGAGCTGCCTTGGTCCTTGGATATATCTCACCTATGCTGGGACTATTTTTATGTCGTTCCCAATTCTATATCGGTCTACGGCTTTTCTGATGACCATATGGCAAATAAAAGCTTTCGTCCAACATCTGCTTCCGTATATCACAAGTGGTCGAAGACCTCGAACGGTGCGCAATTTCAATCTAAGACTAGATGAGTAGAAACAAACTGAAAATGAACACTTCAAAAACTTAATTTATTATGTTTGGCTGCAGACCTGTGTGTGTGTGTGTGTGTGTGTGTGTGTGTGTGTGTTTGTGTGTGTGTGTGTGTGTGTGTGTGTGTGTGTGTGTTCGGGTTTAACGTCTTTCTCAACAGTTTGTCAGTCATATGAACGACGGTGTCTACTTGTAGCAGTGAGCACAATGCCCAACTTTATAGTGCTGCCTCACTGCAATATCACGCCGTAGACACATGACATGATACCCCACCCAGTCACATTATACTGACACCGGGCTGACCAGTCCTAGTACTATCCTCTTAATGCTGAGCGCCAAGCGAGGAAGCTACTAGTACCAATAGTTACGTCTTTGGTATGACGCGGCCAGGGATCGAACCCACGACCTCCCGCACTTGAACATACGTTTACAAATTCGAATAACGTTGCTGATGATGAAAACGTGAAAGCACAGTTAGATATCTTGGTGCATTTCTTGACAAAACCTTGAACTTTAAAGGTCGTGTAAATCTCAAATATCGTACATCCATGTTGAAATACCCACAAAGTAAGAACATTAGATTTCATTTAACCAAGGCAGCCACTGCAATTGTAGCTTTTTCTCTAGTTATTTCACATCTTGATTACTGCAATGTCATACTGTATTGTGCAGCTAACAGTGAATTGCGGAAGATGCAACGTATTCAAAACATGTTTGCAAAACTTGTTCTTAACAGGAGGACATTTGACAGTTCCAAACAAGCATTGTTTGACTTGCATTGGTTGCCGGTGGAAGCAATAATTGAGCTTAACATACTTTCTTTCATGTATAATTCTCACATTGGCAGAGCACATATGCCTTACACAGTAAGATCATAGTACACAAGTTTTGAAATCGTCGAAAAATTCTGAATGTCGTTATGATGTTCTATATAACAGGTACAAAACATTTAATGACAGGAAATTTTGTACTATTCGTCAAACCCTGTTGAATGAACTACATCTTAGCTTTCCTTACAGTAAATGACTTTAGCGTATTTATATATTTCTAACACTATTTTTAGTCCTGGGGTGCAGTTGGTCTACCATGCACCCCCACCCCCCATAGACTTTCTTCATAGATACCATATTGTTTGGCAGGAACTATATCAGACATTTATCTAAAAAATGCACCATTTGAAAGGGAATGCATTATCGTTCAGTTATGCCAAAAATCATCACAATCTGAGATGGTGCCAAAATTCGTGAGGAAAGTAGCAAGCCACGTTAAAGTAAACAATTTAGATTTACAATTTTTTCCAGGCTGACAAAACTGTTTTAGTAATTCTAAATCAAGATATAAGAAATATATAAAGCTTTATAGATATGAAATAAAGAAGACTATTGTAGTCATTTTGAAACATTTACAAGAATAACAGAATGTACAAAATATTTTTTTGATATTTTAAATTGTACAGACGAGGACTAATTTGTATTATGTGGTGGAATATTCCTGTATATACCAGAACATTGGGAGATACACTACTAAGAGAAACTATGCATCAATCATAACAAAATAAAGTTTGATTATCAATTCAGATACGTATCAGAGGTTATGAAAATTGCATGACCAGTCTTTGTCAAAAGTTCAAACTGAAGCAAGAAACTCGAGAGCATGGTACAAATTGTTTTAGAATCAAAGTGTAATCAAATGTCATTCATAAAAAAATAAAGTGATTTTTGAGAGCCTATGATCTTCTTTTGTCAGTTGCTTTCTACTTTATAGATAATATGCTAAAAGGTCATATTGTTCAGATGAGCTAACCAACACGCGAGCAAACTTGTTGTAGTAGGTAACACTAAAGTGAAAATATAGTAAGTCACATCTTAATCAGGACGTGCAGAATGTGATTCTTGTAACTCTACTGCCTTAAATTGTATGCAGTTTATATTTTTCAGACATTTCATTTGATTTTAGATTCAGATTCTAACTAATCCATAAAATTTTACTATAACAGAACACTGTTTAAGTTAGTTCTAGGGGCGTGAGTGCAGTTTTACATTTTACTACATCTAACGAACAGACATGATCGAATCAAGTCAGCAATTATTTTGCTTGGTAGTATTGTTATGCTTCCAAAGGATCATATTTAAAAAATATTCGCTATCACAAAAAAAGTCTTTAAGTGTTATATGATGGTTGTAAAAAGTTTCTTCGTACTTACTTTCAGTGTTATTAGATTTTCTGTCCTTTTGGACCATGTTTACTAAACGTAATTAATCTTACATGTAAAAAGATAATAGGTAAGGGTAGATTTCTCGGAAGCACAGAGCACCTAAAACACAGCCCCAGAGCCACGCATTAGCAAAGCAGGCCCACAACAAAATGAAGCTATATTTGAAAAATATTACAGACGGGTTGCTTCAGATATCTAACAAGTACATATTACTTTATGTGAAATATAGATAGAGGGTGAGGAAGTGTTAAAATCGTGGGGTGGGGGCATTTGAAAAGGAAAGAAGAACAAGGATGAAAATGCAAAGGGAATGCTACGTTCCTGAATAACAGTCACACTACAACGAAAGCGCAGACACTCGTGTTACACAATCAAACACACAATCATACCCAACTAAATAACATAACAAACAGTACGCCACCGTCTTAGACTCACAATCACACAAACGCACCCATATAAGCAGGCAAAAAAAAATTGTGTACTTCCTTGGGATTCCGTCAGCTTGAATAAAGGGGAGTCATGAAAAGTAACTCAAAGTAAAGGGGGATGGATGCAAAAAGTAGCGCATATGCAAGGAGAAGGGAGGGTGGGGTGGCAATAGGGGGAGTAAGGAGGAGGGAAAAAACGCATACAACAAACAAGAAAACATACGCAACAGACAATACATGACAAAAGAAAACCAGTTGAGAATAGGGGCACCACTTTGGAAGGTCAGTAACCTATATAAAGGAAACTGGGGGTTTTAACGCGATTAGGGCATGCCAACCTCGCACTTACCCTATTTTCAACAAGTTAGACAACACAATGTTTATAAAATCCCCGCTAAGAAAGGCTCTAACATTAGCGCAAAAATAACAAATTAATAAAGTGAAACAAAATTCGGGTAAATCTAAAGGTATAACTACACCAATGTACTCGACAACTTGTCTGAAGTCAGAGCACCAAGAGCCTAACTTTTAAGGGCACGACTAAGTAAAGATTAAAATAAGGACTATGTTTAATTTTCCGAATTTTATAAATTACATCTCCATAATATTGCGGGTGTGTAAGTCCAAGTTTTAGAAGTGTTTTTACGTTCGTATTGTATGTTTCTAACAGTTCCGACGATCTGTAGTTAAATTTACTGAAAGCTTTTCGTAGCTTATGATAAAGGTAACCCTGTTGTAACAATTTCTTGGTGATATGAAGATTTCTGTCATTAAAATCATCTATCTTTGAGCACGTTCTTGCAAAACGAATAAGTTGTGAAATATAGACTCCGTATGATGTTGCTCGAGGGACATCTTCATCAAGGTGGGGGAAGACGACAATTTTAAAATTAAAATCGTCCCTTTTATCATATATTTTTGTTTCTAAATTATTATTAACAATTGTTAAATTTAAATCCAAACATGACGCTTCTAAATCTGAAGAATTAGCCTTGTTAAGCTGTAACTCTTTTGGGTAAATATGTTTCACCATTTCTAAAAAATATTGGTTGTCCATATTTAAGAATCATCAAGATACCTTGAGGTTCCATTAAAAGCTTCAATAATTTCAGAATAAGTCTCAGTGGATAAGCTAAGCATGAAATCTCGTTCATAACAGTATAAGAGTAAATCAGCAATGAGTGAGACGCAGTTGGTTCCCATCGAAATACCAATTACTTGTCTGTAAGTTTTATTGCCAAATTTGATAAATATGTTGTCTAGCAGAAACCTTAGAGCTTCACAAACCTGATCACAACTCCATAGGTTATATCTCTTAAATACACTGTTAGAAAAGAGTACTCTGGTTTCATTACAAGCCAGATAATAAACGTTTCCTCTTGCAAATGTTTTCTCAATTAAAGCTACTAGTTTGTCTTTAATAAGATTATGTGGAAAATTAGTATAAAGAGTAGGAAAGTCATAAGTACTTGAACATTTGAAGTGTTTGTTTTTTAGCTTTTTGATAACATCCCCAGAGTTCTTGATGGACCAAAACAGATTAACACCCGAGTTCTTATATACCTTGGAGCAATACTTCTGTACGTGGTCTTTTATTGCAGTAAGACAAAAGTCAAAAGTAGAGAAATGTGTTTTGTTTTGTATTGCATAAGGTTGAATTTGCGATGAATCGAGCTTTATATGGAGTTTTGTGAAGTTTAGGGATCCAAGAAAAAGTAAGGAGCTTCATCCGACTGTCGTCAAGTGCGACATTAAAATTCATACATTGGTTTATATGACCTTTTGCAATAATTTTCTGATCTTGTTGTTATAACTGGTAAGTTTTTGTATGTTTCAGTTCGTTTTGTAATATTTCTGTGTAGTAAATACGCCATATAAGAATAATATTATCAAAAGCTTTGTATGCAGGAGTAAAAATAAACTTCATGTGTACCTTGGATAAAGCTTTCTTTAAACTTCGAAGTGAAAAGTTGGGTTTAGGAGGAAATAAGGAAGGGTTTGATTCATACAATCAATTCAACTCGAGTTTTTATGATTTTAAATATATTGTTTTTCCATTCAATGAGAGCGTTCTGATCTGCATTTTATTCCGACACCATTTATTAATATAGTCATCAGTAGATTGAGTTATTTCAGAGAGACATTTTTCAAAGTTAATAGCAAGTGCTCGGGGGCGTTATGTGATTTTCACACTGAGTTTGCTATATATTTGCTTAGTTGCGTCCTTTGTTTCTAGAGGTTCTTCTTAAAGTCTTTTGCAAAATGTTTTCAGCAACTCCGAAGTGTCGTTCGGAATGATCTCAGTATCTTCCTAGAAGTATTAAATAGCATTATGTAATTGTTTCCTTTACAATTTTGGTTTTCAAACACTTAATATTGTTACATTCTTGGCCGCTTTTCGCATTTTCTTTTAAGTTTAAATCTAAAGATTACTTGAAGTACCTGAATATTTCATTTTTTTTAAATAAGCCCATAAATATATCAAATAAATGCATGTGTTTCTGAATCTCCAAAACAAAATGCTTTATTTCTCACGTGAATAACTGCATAGATACACTTCACAATCACACAAAACTAGATAAATATTCCATAAAAAAATATTTTTCATTAAAGGCAGCCCCAAATTGTAACCCTATTATCAGTGTATGGATGTTAGCAGGGATGTATACATTATTAATATATATAGAAAATATACATGAAAATATATAATCAATGTAAAATGTAATTATTGACAACAGTATGAAACCATGATATAAAAGAACAACATAAATAAGAAACAGGTATTAGTATAATTGAACTGCTATATGCATTAAGTAAAAATTAAAAAGGAGATTTGAATATGTTATAAATCTTTCAAATGATTTTTATGGTTGGCAAAAGTAAAGGAAGAATGTTAGAATTAGTACTTTAGAGTTTTAACAAATCAATGATATCATAATATTGATAACAATGTTTCAATTTATTTCCTATATATTTCTAAATACAGCAGAAAAAAGTGGCAGCGTATTTTAAAGCGTCGTTATGGAAAAATATCATTGCTTGAGAAGTATGGAGTTATACTAACTTGTAAGAGTGTCTAATAACTTGATAACTAAATATTCCTCTACTATTTTCTGAGAAAATAACGATACAATAAAACAACATTACTGGAATGGTGAATGGTAACGTAGCATGTGTAAAGTTTGTTTCAAACAGATTCTTCCTTCAAACAAGTATTTACAATATATTTTCATATGATATAGCTCAAATAACACAAGTTTATTGATCACGGTCTATTTCGTCATGTTGTTAAATTTTACTTATATCTTGTTTTCAGACATGTCTGTTTTAGCATAAATTATTTTCATGCAAATTAGCTAAAATACCTGATGTAGAAAAAAAATATTTACCTTCAGAAGAACAAAATACTATTCTAGAAAACACTGAGAGACATTAAGACCAGAACAAAATTGTCTGATCTATATTTTCTAAATAATTGATGTAATAAAACAAAGTTATTGAAATGGTAACAAAACATGTGTAAAGTATGTTACATACTGATTCCTCCTTCAAAAAGGTGTTTAAACTACATTTCCAAACAATATAGCTCACATAATTGTTATTTCATTGATAACTAGATTTAAGTGGTATCTTGTTTCCTGAGACGTTGGATGTGGTTAATTTTATGCAAATTAGTTAATCACACCTATTTTGGAGTGAAAAAAATACCATCCATCAGTGTTACAAAAAATTATTTGAAAAACACTGAGAGACTTTACTTAAATTGATTTAAAACTTTGAAAATACTATTTTCTAATAAAATGTTGTCATTTTTTAACATTCGCATTAATATTCATGAATATGCAAATTAGTTTATTAACATAAAATGCTGTTTTAGACAAGTGTCTTAGCTCCATTTTGATACCATTTTTATATTTTTGTCACAAAAACTTGTATAGTTCAAAAGAGGTTTTCATGGGAACATTTTTTATTTTGAAAGAGGGGTCCAGCCGAATAGTTTGGTACCTATGAAAAAAAGTCTAGCGGGATGGGGTGCATGATAGCTCTTATTGACCCTCCCCTCCCCACCCTAACCCCCCTCATCTATTTTGCTTTGTATGAAACACGAGTCTTAGTAACTGGTGAGGGGCCTACTAACTAACAATTGTAATAGAAGAAATGTTTTCATATTAAAACGGACTACAAAATTTGCTGTCACATAATAATGTGTTTGTATTCTTTTTATTTGACTGATGTCAGTATTAGACTGTACTGCGTTTTAACTAGTGATAGTACAGTTCATTTTCAGCATCAGAAGAAGATACTTAAATGGCGATGTAAAGTAATGTTGTTGTTTAATATACACGATTCATTCTGTGGTATTTTATTGTTTAGATAAGTGTTGGCATTTCATACACAAAGATATGATGAAGTAAATATATAAACGGACTACTTTTTGTTATGAAGTTGTACGTGTTTATTTTACTTTTTACATCATTATTTATAAATTCTGGCGGACCTACACCTGGAGAGACGTACTGACGGACAGATCTATGAACAAGGCGTAAATATAAGTGTCCACACCTCAACCGAGACAAAAATATGTTGGAAATGGGGGCATAACAATGTTTATCAAGGGAAAAGAAATCAACTGTATTTCATTGATGCATTGATTTATTTCTTTTCAAAATGTTTAAGCAAATATATTCTACAAAAAGGTCAGTCTCATTTGCTTCTTTTTAGTAAAGACATAAATTGGTAATTGCAGCTCCCTCTAACAATTAAACTATATAGTGATTTGTCATATAATTTTTCACATACCACTATGTAAGCTTAATCTGGAACGCATACTATGTTATTGCAAAAATCACGCTTTTGCTTTTGCGTTTGTGATAGATGAATTTTGACCATTTCGGCCTGGGTGGTTCCAATACGCCCGCTTTCATAGCCTTGGGTATTGTATAATCATCCCTTGGATATGGTGATTGCTTTTTAATTTTGTCTTATGGCAGTTCCTGTGATACGCAGGCTCCATAACCTCAGATCCCCTTCCTAAATTCCAGTTTGTTTAGTTTTGCCCATTGTTTTCTCGTTTGGGGCAAACCCTTTACTTTATCTGGGGACCAAACGCCGTTCTTTATGGAATTACACGCCTCAACACGTGTATCATTGAAGGTTCCATGTTCGCCGCCGTTTGAATACATCTGCGGATGTCTCTAAATTGTTTTTTGTACTTTTAGCATGTGTAAATGTTGAGTTCTACTCAACACAGGGCTAGAGGGCGTGAACGGTAGCATGTATTTCCACTACCTCCATGAACAGGCTCAATCAAACCGAGTCTGCAACATTTTCGTTTTTGTCGTGTTGAGCGAACTGTAAAGTTTCCACTTTCCTCTATTTTATTATCACAGCAGCGTTGTTTGTGCCCTGTGGCGGCCGTAAAAAGTCTCCCTGTATATTCAATCAGGGCTGTTATATTTCGGTCTTCTCAGATCTTTCAGCACGACTTTTATGTCGTGTTATTGGTACTGTTTAGTTTCTCATCATGACCATTTCGGCCTGGGTGGTTCCAATACTCCCGCTTTCATAGCCTTGGGTATTGTATAATCACCCCCTGGATTTGGTGCCTGCTTTTTAATTTTGTCTTTTGACAGTTCCTGTGATACACAGGCTCCATTACCTCAGATCCCCTTCCTAAATTCTAGTTTGTTTAGTTATGCCCATTGTTTTCTCGTTTGGGGCAAACCCTTTACTTTATCTGGGGACCAAACGCCGCTCTTCATGGAATTACACGCCTCAACACGTGTATCATTGAAGGTTCCATGTTCACCGCCGTTTGAATACATCTGCGGATGTCTCTAAATTGCTTTTTGTACTTTTAGCATGTGTAAATTTTGAGTTCTGCTCAACCCGGGGCTAGAGGGCGTAAACGGTAGCATGTATTTCCACTACCGTCCATGAATAGGCTCAATCAAACCGAGCCTGCAACATTTTTGTTTTTGTCGTGTTGAACGACCTGTAAAGTTTCCACTTTCCGCTATTTTTTGAATGGTGCATAATATTAAAATGGTGAATATTTTACATGATATATCAATCCTTAAGTCCTGTACAAAAAAGCATCAAATAATTATACTCTCAATTGCTCAGGTGTATTTGAAAGCAATACTTTTCAATATTCTGTGTTGTACTAATTGATTATACATTTATGTCATATTGAAAAAAATGAACGTCCCCTAACACGTCTAATATTAGTATTAAATTTGAACTACGGGAAGAAAATTAACCGTACGAAGTACAACAAGCACGTAACGTTATTTCAGTAGGTAGAGCACAAGACTTGATAAGAAAGGGCGCGTGTTCAAAATTTGTGCGTCGCACTGTACTGTCGCGCGATGCGCAAAATATTGTATGACGATATGCAACTGTACGATAAAAGATATGTTTCTACCGACCCAAATTGTACAGTGCTTCCTTACTCCAATCAGTTGATTCGAGATGTGCCTAACATGATATTTTGCTGTTCTGTAAATACTTAAGCCTTGACTTTGTTTGTATAAGTCAATACAATCTTTATTCTTGAAAGAAACATTTTCTTCAGAGTCAAGTCATGTTAATGGAATCTTTCAGGCAAATATTTTTGGATTAACTGTCATGTCGTCCGATTAGCGGGCATGCCTTTAGTAATAGTGATATACATTGTTGTACCGAAGTATTTAAAACTCATGTCAAAGGCTATGAAATAGCAAAACTGCAGACAAAATCAAAATGAATAAATTAGTATTTAAGTATGAGATAGATAAAACCCTTTTTCTGTTTACATCAAATTGTATACTGTGTTTCTACCGCAATAGAGAGCTTCGTTTCTTGTTCACATGTTTAAATTTACTTAACCATTTAGCTATATTTTATTTTTAGTTAATTTTCAAATACAGTTGACATTGTATTAAGTGTCCGCCCAATGGACTGCTAAACAGTGGCCTCTTAATGGAATGCTCTCATAATGAATTTCAGTCAGGTGGAAAGAAAAATGATTCTAACTGTAAATGTAACCGTATTAATAATTAATACATGTATACATATATGTATATAAACTTATACTTCAAAATGCATAGGTTTAATTTATGCTTTGCGTTTAGCCGAAGTGGATGCCACGATGATGAGAAAGTACATGAATGATTTCAAAATCTGTTTTAAAATCGCGAACTCTTTTACAAGTCCACAAAACGTGAAAATTATAGCAGGATTTGTTCATCAGTTCGACTGTTACAGAGGTAAATTTCATACAGGCAGGTACAAAATGTACTCGTTAACTACAGAGGTGAAGTAATGCCCAGTGGAAATTTGGTACCCGGTTGCTTAATAGATATTTTTGTCAAATATTATACCTGCCGGGACTACATTAATGTGGTCGCTTGTCTTTCAATAAAAAAGCCGCTAAATGAAATGAATTTATGTACAGAAAACGTTCGGGTGGATTTTGGCCAGACTTTTAATAAAAATATTGCTTAATATAGGTGGTCGCAGGCACGATGTCGACTGTATGTACATTTTGCAGTTTCCTCAAGAAAACGGAACCTAACTATTTGTTTGATAGTGTTTCTGTTTTTGTTTATGTTGTTGTTGTTTTACTGGTTTTTAAAACGTTTTCTACATTATTTCAATAATAAAACGGTGGTTTCATAACCTTTCCATTTTTTTTATCTGCACCAGTAGTGACATGAACTCCAAACTTTACAAGAGATAAGGCCGCTGGCTTTGTATCATTTGCCACTAACCTCTGTGAGTTCGAAAACTTGCTTAGTAAGGTTATGATTATTTCTTCTTAGAAGCCGTCCATCAAGCTTCCAGAAGGTCAATGGTTCAACTCAGATTCCCGCTCGCGATAAAAAAATAATACCCTGAATGGTAACAAATCTGACAAGTCGCCATATGACCTGTGACAGTGTCGGTGTCAATTAAAACCCAACAATAAAGTAACAAACACATACATATGACACATATGTGGAGAATGGTTACACACTGTCATCTTATTAATCGTTAAAGAGAAAATACAGCGCTCCTTGGGATCAAAGTCGCGGGCTCTAGATGCAAAGCACTTGGTTTACATTTTTTGAACTAAACAGGCAAGTTAATTAACTTTGAAAAGAAATTTTGATTATGCTGGAACTACAAAAAAAAATAAAAATAAAAAGATTATTAACGTTCAAACACTAAATGATTTTGCCTCTGTATTCATATCATTTTCAAAAGTGTAATATTAAACAGGAAAATCATAAAAGGAATGTTTCCGCGTACTTTTCAACTATTTTAATTATGTATACACATCCTATGTGTACATCTGTCGCTTCCAAATCATAAGAGAAGGTTTGTGTTTAAATACAACCTAGCATTCCTTAGGCGCTCGTACGCTTTTAAGGTTGACAAGCTCAATAACTTATAAATAAAGCAGTCACTCCATGTTTACAGAAACTGGTCCTATCCGGATAGTTGTTCCCAACTAGAAAGACCAATGATGTCTAGGCCTTAGCATTTATTTCTAAAAAAACCTGCAAAGTAGATCCCTCGGAAGCACCGAGAACAAGGCACAGTGAAAATTGCAGACTCGGTTTGATTGAGTCTTTTCATGAACAGTAATAGAAAATGCAACACTGCCCACGCCCTCTAGCACCGGCTTAAGCAGTATTTAATATTCAAATCTAAATGAGTTAAAATCAATGATCCCGAAGGACCAGAAAATATAACAACATTGAGATGAAGTAGGGGTGACTTTTTACAACTGCCACACAGCACTTAACACCCGCTGTTGTGAAGTAAATACAATCTTGAAAGTAGAGCACCGAGAACATGGCACAGTGAAAATTGCAGACTCGGTTTGATTGAGTCTGTTCATGAGCAGTAATGGAAAATGCAACACTCCCCACGTCCTCTAGCACCGGCTTAAGCAGTATTCAATTTTCAAATCTAAATGAGTTGAAATCAATGATCCCGAAGGACAAGAAAATATAACAACACCAAGATGGAGTCGGGTGACTTTTTACGGCAGCCACACAGTACTTCTAACTTCAGTTCTAGGCTTCTCTGTATACTAATCTTATTAAAACAAAGTCTACATTAAACTGCAATACAGAGATTTACATGCATAATAATATTATAATCATTGATTTGAACATTTGAAAATTTCTTACTCCTCCCAATTTTCTTCCAAATGATGATAATATGGACAGGAAAAACTGCAAACAGAAAATTGACATACATCAAAATGTACTTACCCTATCAATATAGTGTAGATTAACATTATAGAATAAATTAGTAAGATTTTTTCATTCATTTTTCAATGATATCAATCAGATTTTTGTAACAACTCAATTCGTTATAGGTCTGGATACACTTAATATATGTTATTCTTTATTCTTTATAAAAAGGACAAACTTCCAATGGGTGCAGCAAATAGCAGGACCCATTTGAATATTTTTTATGAAATTTCTACCTCGACTTCAAGCATAGATGCCATGTGAATTCCGTAAAACATTCCAAAGAAAACAGGGGAAAAGCTTTAGCAATAAATAAATAAAGAAATGAAAAATAATAACAACCCTGAATCATTATGCGAATACCATTTTTCAAGCAATTTTCCTATGTAGTGTCTTAATAAGAAATTAGTAAGAAACTGATATTGATCTAACTAATCAATTTAATGGAACTAAATATTCCTGTAACTTACAAGCAATGGGGAAGAAAAAATGTTACTGGGATGAAATACATTTTGTGTACTGTTACACTGTTACTTGAATTGCAATTAACAATATTTCAACATTTTCAAAGTAGGTTCTAAAATGATTTGAAAACGCTTGGGCATTGGCAATTTGAATTTATGACCATATTTCCCACCACTTTATTTGTTCTTACACTGTTACTTGAATTGCAATTAACAATAATTCAACATTTTCCAAGTAGCTTCTAACATGATGGCAACTTGAGTTTATGATGATATTTCCCATCAATTTAATTGTTATTGCATATCTTCTGTACCAGCTATTTTGTGGGCAATTTCTGTCAGGGTTTTGTTCAGTTGTCATAGTTCTTAGCTTGTTCCTAACTTGATCGCAGGATGTTCACAGCAACTAGTTTACGGGGTGTTTGCAGCAACTTGTTTGGGGTAAGTTCGCCACAACATGTTCAGTGCAAATCTAATTTCCTATATGGCCCATTTTCTGTTCAATTTTACAGAACCCCAAATATTGTTTGCAATATGTCTATTTGGCGCGTTAATATTTAGTTTTACGCTATGGTAACGTAACGTCATATCTGTGTTATTATAAGACTATTATTATTACTTATTATCATTATTATTACTTTTAATATTATTATTATTATTATTATTATTATCAACATCATCATTGATAAAGCAATAAACATGGTCGAAATGTGATATTTACTACACAGCTCAGACCATTTATACTTGATAAAGGCGAATGAAGCCGTTGTAGAGACTAGAGTTGCTAATTATTAATTGACATTGTCAATCCCTTTGGACTTTATACTTACTTATTGAACATACAGGGTGTTTCATAACATTTGTTACCCTTGCGAGCTAATATAAAACGTACATGTAACACATAACGCAGTTATGTTATATGGTATTCAAAAGAAAACAGAATGAAGTTCGTTTTGTCCTTGTGTGTTGACTTTGTGTGCGCGCGTGTGTGTATGCTCATTGTTCGTCTTGTCCTTATGTGTTGGCTTTGAGTGTGTGTGTGTGTGTTTTGTTCGTTTTGTTCTGATGTGTAAGCTTTGAGTGTGTGTGTGGTGCACGCGTTTGCGTGCTGGGGGGTTCGTTTTGAGGAGGCTGCGCTTTTGGTGCGTGGCATTCCCTGTTTGATATTTTTCTTTGTTTTTTTACATAATGTAAAAAGTAATGGGAAAATGTTCACGTCATGACATCATAAACGACGTCATCAAAACAAGTAAAATTTTCAAGATGACGTTGCCCATAGAAAAGTGCACAGAAATAGTTAAGCTGTATTATGAGAGTTATTTACCGTTCACAGTCATAATTAAGATAAATGTAAAAACGATATCCTGTAGGTGAGAAACTAAGCAAGATGCAAGTGCACAGAATATTTAAAAGGTTTGAACAGTCAGGGTCAGTTATTGACAGACGACATGGTAACACAAGCTGACCGAAAATATTCAGGTTTTCAGAGAGGACGTCATCGTGAACACATGTTGTAAAACTGAATCTTTTCTTTAAATGAACATGAAGTTGAGCATTTTAAGTTAACCTGCTGATGTTATGTTTCAAATAAAACTTCATTATATATCCTATTGATAAATGACTTCCGTTTAAAAGTACATTCTAAATTTCGAAAAAATTAAAACAACCAAATGATAGCAGATATTATGAAATACCCTGTATATATCTTTCATTTTCCTTGGATCTTTGATTAAAGTTTACAGAAAAGTAAACTTCTGAAAAAGAAAACACATCTTACATAAATGGAAATAATCTGAATACTATTCAACATAAAATTTAGTTTCTTGTACGATGTACCTCGTTTCAGCTACATCTATGTGCATTTTAAGTTTCAATGAAATGTCGGCTGTATCTTAAAGATAGAAAATGTGTGACGGACGGTCAAATAGGCAGACGGACAAAGCGATAAAATATCTTTAGAAGATCAACATGAGATAAAATCAACTTTGTTGGTACAATAAAATACATCAGTACAAAACACAGTATAACATGTAAAAGAAAACAAGAGAAACTGTATCTTTTAAATTCGTCATGTGATAAAAGTCGATGTATTATCTATCCTAAAAACACAAAAATTCTTATTTGATTAATCAGTTTAAAAACATCAATATCATTTACGTAATAAAAAACTTCTGCGAGTGTACGTTTTTCAGAAAATAGAAAACAGCTTTTATTGGTCTTATGCAGTAATATATGTCATTCAGTGTATTTTGCTGGTACACTGAAACTATTTATAGAATCCAAAGTTATTTGCTTGTTTTAAAGCAACCCACTTAGCTCAATAGGGAGAGCGCCGATCTACGTATCGCGGTGTCGTGAGTTCGATTCTCGGTCGAGGCGATACTCTCCGTGACGATTTGATAAAACACATTGTTCCTGAAATCATTGTCCTCCACCGCTGATTCAAGTGGGAATCAGGTTGGTACGGGTTGAGTGAATGAACACTGGTTAACTGCCCCGTCTTACATAACTGAAATACTGTTAGAAAACGGCGTTAAGCCCAAAACAAACCAACAAACAAACTTAAGTTTTAAGTGAAAACTGACAATCTACTGATTAATATGCCTTCGGAAATATTCAAACTTTATTTGTTAATTTTAAAAGAAATAAAGGTCTAATCGGTCAAAGAATAAAACAAACATATGATCTTATCTTTTTTATAAATGATATTCTTCGGTTTCAATATACATTGAAAAAGCATGGTTCAGTAAAATTCTGCATAGGAGAAATAAATTTGGTTCAAACATGCAGAACTGCAATAATATATCATTACTCAGTAGGTATACAGACATTAAATAGGAACATTGCGTGAAAGCGAATAAATGGTAGAAAGTAACGGATTCAGATAGTTTGCACTGTTTCGCTTTGTAGAACTATATTCCTTTCTACCAATGCCTTTTCGTCGTAAAAAATGCATTAAAGAACTTGTCACGGAATATAAAACGTACACCAATACTACCATTTTGGGGTCTGACTTTTGAGCTGACGTTAAAATGCGTTTGTTTGACTAAAATTACTCTTTTGCATCAAACATTAACCAAACTTATCTTTAAATTTGTATACTGCATCGACAAATTCCTCAAAAGTAGTAAGTCAAAAACATTTAAAATGGATTCCAGTGTGTGTCATTTAAGTTAATAATTCAGAAAACGGTCTCTATTGTTACCTTCGCGCGGGTATCAGTTGGACGTGATAAGCAGTGTAGTCTGATCTTACCTCACTGCCAGTATGAATTATAGTCTTCAGTAGTGGCTTTGTAAACCAATTGTAAATGAATTGTTATGTAAACAAGTTAAGCTTTGTAAAAAGCTAGTATGCGACCCTTTGTCGATTTAACTTCATAAAAATGCGAGGGGCGTTCAATATGTAATGTTACTCCGTATATAGTTCCGTAACCGCTGGCTATTTTTAGATGCAGTTTTCGACACATTATAGAGCAATTTATCAGGAACACCATGCTATATAAATTATAAAAATAGGTAGGTTCTAAGTAAAAATATGATCATTTTAGAGAGGTGTACTCAGGTATACTGGACCATAATTATAATTTAGGTTTGTCCTGGGCATCCAGCGTCTCAGAAAAATAGAATAACTTGTAAAATCACAAAATTCTATCATTTATCTACGAGGTACAGCAATTTTTGACGAGTTTGCGTTAGTTTTAAACTATTTAATGCATTTTAATTATACAACACAACTAAAAAATCTTAACTCGAGGTTGATTCGATCTGGAAAAGGTTTTGAAAGCGATTAATCAAAGTTGTAAGAACTAGTTTCGCAATCGAAAATTAAGATACTAGTATCAACTTAAAATACAAAAAAAAATTAACGATAACTATCGCGCCTGACAAAATTGCAGAGGCTTATTGTACTCACTTTATCATTTTTCGAGTAAAAATATACACATTCAATTTAAAACTGTTAAAATCTTTTTTATTTAAATTTTCACATGTTTTTGTGAAAATCATGCTTTGTTTATCTGTTTAAACTGAAAATTTAACTATACTTCTAGTTGTTGAATAGTAGAATCAAGGAACTGCGTATTACAATCTCAATATTTTGGACAAAAAATGTCCAGTATACCAGAGTACACCTCACTCAAATGATTATATTTCTACTTTGAAACTACCAATTTTTAAAATTTAAATAGCATTGTGTTGCCAATAAATAGCTCTATAATGTGCCGAAAACCGCATCTAAAAATAGCCAGCAGTTACGGAACTACATACGGAGTAACATTACATATTGAACGCCCCTCGTAGCTACTTTAACATGTTTTAAACTTTTAGAAAGTCTGTTCAAATGTATTTTTGTGATAGTTACGTGGATTTGCTTGATTTTACCAGAAATATATATCGACGCCCATCGATAACATGTCAGACGGTCGTTCCCCTTTACATGTATAATCCGCACAAAAATAGTATATCGGATTCTTAGGCGGATACAAAACTTTACTTTTTAATGTAATTAATTTAAGGTGTTACCAATTTAGACACCAGTCTCTACATCTCATTAATGCCATACTACGGTCTGTTCTATCGGCAAAATGCTGAGCATATTAAGTGAGCAACTGGTGACATTTTCTACACCCTTTTCTACATCCTTGGTATCGAGTCCGCGATCTGTCTCACCAGGGACGGACGCTCTACCATTATACAAAAATCCATTGATGAAAGTGGAATTGTGTGCCATGATAGCTCAGTGGTAGAGCGTCTGGATCGATAGCTATTGAGTTTGAGCCCCACCGTAGAGAAATACAGACAGACAGAGACAAAAAGAGACAGAGACAAAGAGGTCACAGTTAGGCAGAGTAGATGGTCCAGCAAAGAGATTTTATTTTTGAAAGATAGATCTTCAGATGACGGAGATAATTTATTCTTTAGATAGTCTTCATATTACAATTAAACACATCTGCTGATCCAATGTAAAAAAATTTTTCCTTGACGGGAATTTTTATTATCAAGTTTCTTTTTTCCACAAGGCAACCCCTGTGCATATTTCACTATTCCAAGATGATTTACAACGATTACTTGGAGAATACGAAGGGCTATTGCACGCATCCGTTCGTCGATTACGCATATTTTTGTAATTATTTGTAAGACGTTATATCAGTAAAGACTACTGGGAATTTAGTTGTTCAATGTGATGATCTGACATGCAATACACATGTTCCATAATTCTAGTTTGTTTTTTATTCACAAATGTATGACTCTTTTCCCGATTCACTAAATGGAATTTTGTACTTTTTTGTACGAACTCAGGTATCTCAATAATCAATATTAAGTAGGATCTAACATGCAAAGTAAGGTTGTGCAAGTCTGACTTAAACGTCATTGCAGAGTTATGCCGATTCATTGAGTTAATAAATACTGCTGTAGCTTTGGTATGTAAGCAGGTACCTCACATACCAATTTTAAGAATGAAATCATGCTTTAAACACCTGTTCACTCTAATTATCCGATATGCAATGCACAGGCTCAAAGATTCTTCTGTTTTTTAAGCAAATATATATCTCTATTTTGACTTTACTTAGCAACTTATGGTTAAGTTCATGTATTAGACAGGTATCTTAGTGTTATTTAGCACCAGAAGAGGGTAGCTTTCTATGATTAAAACATACGCCTTACCAAACTTCTTGGCCCTTTTGTACTTGTTTATGTCATTGATTCATTAAGTTAGCTTTCTTGTGACATAGCATTTGAATAGTCAACTATTATACTTGATATTTGCCAATTATATCGAAATGTATATAAACAGTCATGAAATTAGAACAGAAGTCAGTACATAATTAAACAAGCTAGTAAATCATATCCTTTTAAAAGCTCTGTTTTGAAATGTGAGATTGGGAGACAGGAAACAAAGCTTTTAATGTGACCCTACTATTGAACTAACAACCATGCATAATCAACAATAGTATTCTTGCACTTGCAACGTATCTTACTTAGTAACAGGCCTGTGTGTTTAAATTTCCTACAAAGATTAATGGTGATGACCATTGCTTTACGTGGCCATTTCTCTCCTACTTGTGTTTTAGATTGGAAAATTTCACTGCTACGCTTGAGAAAAGAAATTATAAAAATGAAAACATATCCAATAGGAGAAAAACACGAAAGCCTACTACAGTGTATGCATAAATGTGTAAATTATTAAACTCTCATAATATATAGACCTACTATAACGTATATGTAACATGGAAGAAAGAAAGAAACAAACAAATATCAGGACGTCGCAATGGCACTGTCAATAGCAAATAAAATCTGTAAAAAGATCCTTTGGAAGCAAGGAATGCAACCAAGAAGAATAATAGCAGACTCAGTTTGATTGAGTCTGTTCATGAGAGGTAATGAAATGTGCAACACCTCTCAAGCCATCTAGCACCGGCCTAAGCGGAACTCAGTTACACATATGTTGAATGGACTCCATGATCCAAAAACTACCAGAAAATATAACAACATTGAATCCCCCTCTGGGGTATAAACCTGTTAGTACATACTGAAAGGTGACAAGGTGCACCAGTCATTTGTTAGCCTTGTATAGCAAGAACTACATATCAAAACTGTCGCTTAACGTATTTCCGGCAGATTATAGAGTTATGCCTTTCACGGGTAATTGCTGAAACAAATATTACTCATGAGCTGTGCGTCAGTGTGTAGCGAATTGAAGCAATTTTCAGTATGCATTGATCATTTGCTCAGTTTTAACAGACAGTTTTTCTGGTCATCAGCAATGATATGTGTATATTCATTTCAAAAATTCTTGAAAAGTCTTGTTTCAATCTTGTTAGCAGGAACATCAGTTTGATTAAATACACTAGAAAAAGTAGCATCCATATTGATCAACATATGAGTATTTTATAAGCATAATATGAGCAACACCATGAGAAAACCAATATAGTGGCTTTGCGAACAGCATGAATCCTGACCAGACTGCGCGGATGCGCAGGCTGGTCTGGATCCAATCTGGTCGCAAAGCCACTATGTTGGTTTTCTCATGGCGCGGCTCATATATTTAACATAAATGGTCTGCCGGAAGACATATTTGAACATGTACCATTGTAAAATATGAAAACATTACTTAGAAACAAACGATATTTCAAACTTAGTAGTTGAAAGTGTTAGTCCAAACCGCAAACATCCAAAGAGATTAAGTCATCCATACCGGTGTACACTTGTTATCCAAACCGTTACATTCATGTTTTTACGACGCTATACGTTTTGAGTCCTTTTGAAGCTTAGGTGCTATTTACATATCATAGATTATGCATACGTATACTAGAGATTATCATATAGTACATTTACATCCATTTTGTCCAGATAGCTTGATTTTATAGATAATTAAAATGAAATTTTTGAACATGAGTCGCGAAAATGAACTATTACAATGAGTTTATAAGATATATTTATGCTAAGTACGATTCTAATCGCCATGCCAGTCCGGCATTTACTTCTTTGGACATTACCAGTGTTACTGAACAGGGTTTGGTAACGAAACGTAGCAAGACGTATTAAATATCTCTTGTTGATTTTTGCTTTGAGCGGCCATATTGGACAAATCCAAACACACGGCTACCGTTGTAGTTACCATACAGTGATAGCTTTCTGAAAAGAACATGAGCATTCTACAAACCAATCGTGGTTTTGAATTCATAGCAGTCAGGGGCACGTGAGCGTGACCATCCGCCTCAGATGCTACGAGAAACATTTATAACCAGACTTCCAGACGCATAAAATACATAATCTACCACACATGAAAATTCAGTGTTTTATTAATACAATGAAGAAGGATCTTTTAGTCAATTTAGTTTTCAGATTCGGTATACCATCTTACCCGACACTCCGAGGTGATAAGTGAAATTGTGTCTCGTAGCGACGAGATACCAGTTCGTAGTAGCTCTATAAATTCCGATGTGTCAAGTGTGCGTCTTTAATTAATTTGTAGTGTCCCGTTTGCACGAGTTCGCATCTCATGGCCACAAGATAAAGGAAACGTACATTTGTCGCCTCGAGTGACAAGTGTGCGTATCTTTATATCATGGGAAGGAAATAACCTATTTGAGAACGAGTCTATCTTACGGTCACAAGATAATAACTTTAACTCATTGGAAGAAATAGTATCTCCGAGTCACGAGTAAATATTTCGTAGCTAGGACATAATATTTTATTCACACAAGGTAGTAATGACGATAATAAAAAAAAACTGTAGAATCCTTGAGATAATTAGGACTTCTTCTCGAAACGTGGACCGACTGTCTCACTTATTACATATAAATAAGACGGGGAAGTTGTGATTACAGGAAAATGAACAGTTGGTAAGGAAATATTATATATCAATAAAAAACTTTAAAGTTCACCTCGGCCACACTAGTCGAACCACCCCTGGCTACGCCGTAGCACCATGATGCACTAGAACACAGGAAAGCCAGCATGCTAGTATTTAATAAAAAGTACAATTTTGTAAGTGCTATTTCCGGTATCCAGTGAGTGACCGACTTAAATCAAATAACTGTAAATTCTGAACGATGTTCTCTTTAGAAGGGGTGATTAATAAAAATAACATATTTACCTTTTACTTGCAAAGTTTTGCGAAAATATCGAACACGCGCCCTCTAACGCATGCAGAAGCCTCTTTTCAAGCATTTGACCTGATCATGGCATGATCATTCATTCGAATCTATCGCAATCACAAGCTTGACTAATAACAATTCAATGTAATGTCGGCTTTAACTTAAAGACACATCTGACAGTCTCCTATATGTATATAGGCAAAACTTTTCCTATGGACAGTATTTCTTTAAACTTTTTGTACTGACCGAGAATCAAGTTTAAAACGGAAATATGTATTTAAAATCATACGTACCGGTGCTTGATCTTGAATTATCTGCTCTTGAAAATCAAAAAATACTAACAAAATCCAATTTTCAAGGGCAGATAATTCAAGATTAAGAGAAGGAGACTGTGCGTTTTAATTTATACATCTGTTTTAGTCATCATTTGCATTCAATATACAATGTTTAAAGAAATTCGGCCATCGGAAAGACAAGGACTTCGAGGTATCATTTCGTCATGTTCATAGTCGAGGGCAGTTGCCAGCGTCTAAATTGACATGGGGCAAAATTTTCCTACGGACAGAATTTCTTTTTTAAACTGTTTACTGTCAGAGAATCAAATGAAAAACAGAAATATAAAATAAAGCAAATCATCGTGGTCATAGGTACCCAGGGTTGGTCATGAATTTTTGACCTTTGAAAGTCGGAAAATACTGAAAAATCTATTTTCAAGGGCAGATAATGCAAGATCAAGTGCGATGCCTATGATTTTAATGCATGTTTCCGTTTTCAACTTGATTCTCAGTCAGTGCATAAAGTTTAAAGAAAATCTGTCCGTAGGAAAATTTTCCCTATATACATATAAGAAACTGTCAGCTGAGTCTTTAACAGTTTACTTAAAAGATTGCTTGTTTTAATGAAATTCAGTACAACTGAACAAAAGTAAGACCTGGACAGCATTTTACTTCCAACAGGTAAGCAATTGGATTTCTACCTTTGAATTGTGCATGCGTGCAACAACTACAACACGAGTAACGTGTGTTTAATTGCTAAATTACTACAAAAATATGCGTAAAGAAATCATTTGCACACCACCAATCAAGTAACCCCATACTTTTCGATTTCCAGGGTAAACACGGTCCAAATATATCGTTTCTGAATTTTATCCACACTAACAGACACACAAAGCAAATAAACTTATATTAAACAAGAAAAAAAAACAACGAAGCGGAGCACGTCCAAGACACGAACACACACATATACACAACTAGAGCAAATAAGAAGGAAAACGCAACACTGCCCAGAGACGGCCGGCGGCATAACATATGGTAGGCAACTAACCTTACTCAAAGTAAACGCACAGGTGTTTAAATACAATGGGATAATGGAGATACGAAAGGAAATACCCACAAACCACAAACAAGACAATGTACGTTATATAAAGTACGAAACAAATAAAATAATCAAAACAAGTTGAAAATAGGGCGGCTTGCAACTATCAGCAACCTATTTAAACGAAAATTAGGTAGTTTTAACGCGTTAAGGGCATGTCAGACTCACATTTACCCTTTTCTAACAAGTTAGAGAGCTCTAGCATTAGTGACAAAATTCCAAATTATATATAGTAAAATATATAGATGAGGTATAATTACACAAATGTACTCAGCAAGTCGCAAAACAAAAGTCCACTCGCTCCGACCGTTCATTGTAGAAGAAAAACATCCGCTGTTGTACAATTTATTAGTCATCGAACTTTCAAATAGGAAAGCGTAGCGGCTAACTATAGTGGATAAAGGAGTCAGTCATAAAACATGCACCGTGCTTGATTTTCGCATCGTATCCTGTTTTGATAAACTTTTCGACACATTTTACCGATATTTATTCGGTATCATCCAAAGAACCATCTAAATTGTCCCATTGTATGCGTGGAGTGTATGACTAAGATTTAAGAGCGTTTTAAGGTTTGCAATATATTTATTTAAAAGTTTGGACGCTCTGTAATAAAATTTAGTGGAACCTTTCGTAGTTTATGATATTGGTAACACTGTTGCAATAAAGTTTTTTGGTTTTTTTTAATAATGATAACTTCTGTCATTAAAATCATTTTGGCTAGCTCTTGCGGGACGAGTAAGTTGTGAAATACAATCACCATATGTTGTTGCTCGAAGGACATACCCATCAAAATGGGGAAGTTGACAATTTCAAAATTTAAATCGTCCATTTTATCATATAGTTTTGTTTCTAAATTACTTTTCACAATTGTTAAATGTAAGTCAAAAGATGACGTCTCAAATAAATCTGAGGTATTAACATTGTTCAGCTGTAATTCTTCTGGGTGATTGTGTTTCATCATTTCTGAAAAAATAGGTTACTAATAGGTGTTACTAATGACACGGTGTAAACAAATGCAATAGCGTCAGTAATTTTCAAATTCACACAGCCAAACGAAGCATATTTTATACATAAAAATGAATAACAAATAGATGACAAACTTTGCCTAAAGAATCTACACTGCAGAACTCGTATGTGTGTCTGGAAACAAATCTGATAATCTACTAATGAAAACTGCAAAGAAAAGCCGGTGAAATGATGAGAGCAGATTCTATGCTTTGATGAGTGTAAAGATGGGAACAGATTCCATCCTTTCATGAGTGTAAATTTATAACGCATATAACGCAGCCAAGCAAAATAGTAGCAGGCTTGGTTTGATTGAGTCCAGCTCCAGCTCTGAGTTTTTACTTTTTTAGTTTTGAATTACCTTATTTCATTCCTCGTAGCTCAATAAATTTTAGTGAAGATGTTACCGTTGTTATGATTTGTTAGTTTGAGTGGTATCAAACAGTGTGTTCATATGTCAAACTTTACAGGGATATCAACAAATATTCAAATGTAGTGTGTATTTAGAGAAACATAAGATAATTTAGATATATATTATTCCAGCTATAAGAAACGCATTGTAAGGGGCTTTCTTATTTCATTAAATTATTGCTAATAGTCCCGGGATGATTCCTTTATTCAGAAGAGTAATATTCAATGTAACTTTGCGATTAAAAAGAAATATTTAATCAATTTCTGTAGAACAATTAGGCCTATTGTTTTCAAAATATAGTTGCCAATGATAATTGGATTACCTTTGTTGCTTTTAAAGGTATAGATATATAGGTATATCTATAAAAGTATATGGTTAAATGTATTGGTCAAATCAAAACAATTACATAACAAACTTGTCTGCAAAAGGGCATTTATAAATGCATTAAAGTGTACACTCCTTAAACACACGCAATGTAGAATTCTTTAATGTAGTTCTAGAAACGTTGACGCTTTCGACTTTGTTGAATATATCAGAATTATTCTAAGTTCGTACGTTTCAAATTATTTCTATTTCTCCAGATAGAAAACATTTGTATGTTCCGAATACATGTATCGTACAATTATTTCAATTTGTGTTTTATAAATTTGACTTATAAGTCCTTTGGTCTAAAACACTGGCCATCAGTAAGATATTCCTTAAGTGATGTATATGTTTTTCTATACTTGGATAGATTATTTAATCGTCTGCATATTTCACAATTTCTGTTTGCATGCCAGCGGATGCTTACATATTTGTCTTTATTACGTAGAAATTCAATATATCTTTCTTTATCATTTCCAAGATTTGAGAGGTAGTCCGCTAGAGTCGAGATATTTGAAAAATCCGCTGTATTAATATAAGTATTTTTTGGAAGTAAACGTTCATAATTTGCACCACCTCTTACAACAATAATCCAACTTAAATTGAAATGTTGAAAAAACTTTTCCGAAATATAATCATTACAAAACGAGTTTTCAAACGCTAAATAATATTTATAAGTAGGAACAATTTGATCAAGTTCTTCTACATCTATTTTTCTTCCGTCTGAACTACAGCCTCCTATGATATCAACATCGAATCCGCTCCTTATCAATTCTGTAACATATTGATTTCGGTCACTAGAAACCTGGCAATGGCTTACCATCCAGAGTGCATTCCTTGTTTTTGTGCTGTAGGCTGAAACATAGTCCTGCGAATTAATGGTCATAGAGCGTATTAAACAACCGTAAGGATTTGGTATATCTGAATCAAGTCTGTATAGACTAGACCAGTTCATTGTATTATGCCACGATGCTGACTGATAATCAGTATTATAAAAATGCTCAGGAGGCTCCACAGAGGTAAATATCCATGCCTGATTTGGGTTTCGTTGTTTCAAATCTATTGGTGGATATTTTTCCATTCGCTTATTTCTAATTCCTATGTAAAATATGACGGCATCTGCCGTTAACATTTTATTTATATCAAACGAAATTATACAATTTTTATATTCACAGTTTCTATACAGCGTATCCTTTCTCGTATTACTTTGCATGTATTCCGGTACATTGAAAAATACAATTAATTTTTTACCTGTTGTTATTTTACTTTCTTTAGCGTGAATTTCAAATATATTACTTGTGAAATATAACACATTATGCGAAATGTTATTTGTAACTTTTGAAAAGTTATTTTTTTGTATTAACAAAGTTTGAATATTATGATCATAATTTCCAGTTTGCTGTTTCTTCATCCTTACATACTTATACATTAATGCAACTTCAAGGCATATGATAAACGAATATATTAGAAATGCACGCGCATGAAATCTCATTCCTCTTTCACTGGTAAGTTTTTTAACTAAACGTTATTACTTGGATACATTTTCAAATAATGTAGCGCACAGTGTTATGGCGTTTAGAAGCTAAACATTAACATTTAATCAAGTCAATACACTAAGTTTACGATTTAGTCAGTGATTCTTTGTTGACGGTATTTCTCGAGAGTTCGATCCTCATTATTTTACTCAATTTGCATTACATATTTTGTGTAATTTTGTTTTTGTCTGGTTTCTAGTTTATTGTTTTGTTTCTTATTCTCGTACAAAAGTGGTAGTACCTATAAATCAATCAGTTCTAAGATTTTGGCCGGGCAATGCTTTTATTAAAGTGAAGTGTAATATTGTTATAAAACTTATAAAACTAACTCGTACAGGTTTAAAAATATCACAGGAAAGCTTAAAAAATTAAATCATATTAAAAGTGGAATGTATTTAGACATAATTACGTGTCAATGAAGATACGTGATTTTAGAGAACATGTTAGAACGCGATTTACTAACTCGTTTTGTCTTCAATGAATTATATTGAAGAAAAAATATAAAGAAATATTTAACGGGTCTGAGAATCGTACTCACGACGAAAAAGTATAATACGAATACCGTATCCGCTGATACACTGAAATATAAATTACACAGTTTATTTGAAAATTCAATGCCTTACAATAATACATTGTATTTTAAAAAGAGATCCAAAACTATACGAAATTAAGGTTAAAGTAACTCATATAAGGTCAAGGATAGAGAATATTGAAGATGGCGAAAAAATTCAAAATATTATTTGAATTTAAAAAATAAATCAATACAAGCGCCAAACCTTTTAAACAGTTCTAAAGTAGTTGATAAAAATACAAGTATCGCAAAGATACTGAAAGAGGAGATAAAATTAATTTTGTGAAACACTTTATAAATCTGAAGGAACAAATATAGCAAGTTTTTCTAGATAAATCGCAGAAGCATTTTAAGTAAATAGATTAAGCCTAAGAGAACCATCCTACCTTTCCTGGACTTAACGATCACTTTTCCAGCTAAGACGTTTTGAAAACGTTGTCGTCACCCATAAAATGTTTTGTCGACGTCGTGGTATGGTTTTCTAAACGCTACGAAAACTACAAAAACACCTAGGCAAAACCTTGCCAACACTTAAACCTGATACGTGGCTAAGACGTTTTCAGACATTATCGTCTAAAATGCGTTTCCTAAACCCAAACAAGACGCTTTAGA
Organism: Mercenaria mercenaria; assembly: GCF_021730395.1. Lineage (NCBI taxonomy): Eukaryota > Metazoa > Mollusca > Bivalvia > Venerida > Veneridae > Mercenaria > Mercenaria mercenaria. Next base: position 58,713 of record NW_026463431.1, read on the forward strand.
GACATCAAGTCACCCCAATGGTGACGTCTTGTAAATGTTTTTAAAACGAGTTCGAAGACATATCGAAAACGTGTAAATACTTGAAATAATAACTATTGGCTACTAATAAACCATCTCTTCATCAATATTTGAACTTGAAATATGAATTCACTGAGGGTATGAACATATCATAAGGAAATATTTAAAAGACAAGAAGTTACAAGGGATATAATCACACACATATTACAAAATTGACATGCTTAAAACACATAAGTTATTGAAGATATGATTGTTACAAAATAAGAACCTTTTAAAAACAAGGTTGTCATCGTTTTTGTTTCACAAATTCACCTTAAAATTGTTTCAAAAGTCAAAAATTAAGCTTGCTTCAAAGGCGGTACACGTCACATGTTTCCACTTATGGTGTTTTTGGTGGTTTCGCCCTCATTTAAAGACTTGTAACGATTTTGATCTTGAGACTTTGTCGTTAACTTTGCTGAAATTCCCTGAATTTTCTTTGCACTGAATGCGCCTTTGAGTCCACTCGGCCGCTTGAGAACATCATTGGCCCTACAGCGTAGTGTCGACACTGTCTCTTCTGGAAACATCCTCAGCAATACTCCTGTAGAATATAGAGAAAAATGTTTATCAGCACTCTATCTAAATAAGACCACTGAAAACATTTAAATTTAAAAATTGAAGTGAAAATTGGCAGAGCATAACTATCACATGAGAAGTTGTTATGTATACGATAACAAGATACGCTGCCGTCTTAAAACTCGTTAGATTTATCCGTTCATATAGATTTACATTTTAACAATTATATTCTAGTCAATTTCAGTCAAACTATTGAACATTATACAAGACAAGGGACAAGAAATACGTGTGGTCTTTGCAGGCAAATGGTTTTTACTTAAGGTGACATCAAGTACCCATGAAGTTTTGCTAGTCGGTAGGTTTATCTAAGAGTGTTCCTGCTTTGATGTTCCACCGCAGTTGGTAGAGAGCTGCACAAGTTAAGTTGTTCGAATAATCTTAGATATGTACTTAAGCACTACATCATTTCCGGTCTTTCCCCTAAAAGATAATAGGTAAGGGTAGAATTCTCGGAAGCACAGAGCACCAAACAACACAGCCTCAGAGCCACACATTTGCAAAGTAGGCCCACAACAAAAAGAAGCTGTAATGGAAAAAAAATTACAGACGAGTTGCTTCAAACATCTAACAAGTACATATTCATTTATGCCAAATATAGATAGAGGGGGAGGGGGGTGGGGGGAAGTGGTAAGGAGTAAAATTGGGAGGGGGTGTTGGTTGGGGAATTTGAAAGGGTAAAGTAGAACAAGGATGAATATACAAAGGGAATGCTAAAGTCCTTAATAACAGTCACACTACAACGTAAGCTACAATAGCGCAGACACTCATGTACCAAAGATGAACACACATCCTCACCCAACTAAATAACATAGACAAGAGGGCCAAGATGGCCCTAGGTCGCTCACCTGAAAACACACCATAACAGTGTAAACATGTTTGACCTAGGGATATTATGGAAACAAATATTCTAGCCAATTTTCATTAGAATTGGACCAAAAATGTGGTCTCTTGAGTTAAACAAGTATTTTATTTGATATGACTTAGTGACCTAGTTTTTGATGCCAGATGACCAATATTCAAATTAGACTTAAATTCTGACCAAATTTTATGAAGATCAATTGAAAAATACAGCTTCTATCGCATACCCAGGGGTTTTTTTTTGAGTTGATCTAGTGACCTACTTTTTAATTACAGATGACCCATATTTAAACTTGACCTAGATTTTATCAAGGCAATCATACTTACCAAATTTCATGAAGATCAATCGAAAAATCCAGCCTCTATCGCATACACAAGGTTTTCCGTTGATTTCACCTAGTGACCTAGTTTTTGACCCCAGAAGATCAATTAAAAAATACAGCTTCTATCGCATACCCTGGGTTTTTCTTTGAGTTGATCTAGTGACCTACTTTTTGATTACAGATGACCCATATTCAAACTTGACCTAGATTTCATCAAGGCAATCATACTTACCAAATTTCATGAAGATCAATTGAAAAATCCAGTCTCTATCACATACACAAGGTTTTATTTTATTTGACCTAGTGACCTAGTTTTTGACCCCAGATTACCCATATTCCAATCTGCCGTAGATTTTATCAAGGCAATCATTCTGACAAAAATTCGTGAAAATCAATTGTAAAATACAGCCTCTATCGCATGCACAAGGTTTTTCTTTGATTTGACCTAGTGACCTAGATTTTGATCCCAGATGACCCATTTTCGTATCTGGCCTAGATTTTATCAAGGTGATCATTCTGACCACATTTTATGAAGATCATTTGAAAAATACAGCCTCTATCACATACACAAGGTTTTCCTTTGATTTGACCTAGTGACTTAGTTTTTGACCCCAGATGACCCATTTTCAAAGTATTCCTAGATTTCATCAATGTAATCATTCTGACCAAAATTCCTGAAGATCAATTGAAAAATACAGCCTTTATCGCATACACTATGTTTTTCCATGATTTGACCTAGTGACCTAGTTTTTTAGTCTAGATAACCCATTTTGAAACACAGCCTAAATTTTATCAAGGTAATCATTCTGATCAATTTCTATGAAGATCAGTTGAAAAATACAGCCTCTATCGCATACACAAGCTAAATGTTGTCGGACGACAGACAACAGACGACGGACGCCGGACATCGAGTGATCAGAAAAACTCATCTGAGCAATGTTCAGGTGAGCTAAAGAACGAACAAGTAAGATGCAAGAAAACAGTAGGGCACCGTTTTAGACTCATAAGCACACAAACGCACCCATATATGCAGGAAAAAAAACAATCGTGTTCCGCCTTAGGATTCCGGCAGCCAAAATAAAGGGGAGCCAAGAAAACTAACTCAAAGTAAAGGGAGAGGGGATGAAAAATGTAGCGCAAATGCAAGGGAAAAAGAGGGCGTAAGGGGGAGTGAGAAGGAAGAAAAAAAACGTTTACAACAAACAAGAAAACACACGCAATAGACAACACAAAACAGACAGAAAACCAGTTGAAAATAAGGGCACCGCCTTGGAACGGTTAGCAACCTATATAAAGGAAACTGGGGGGTTTAAATGCGTTTAGGGCATGCCAATCTCGCACCTACCCTATTTTCAACAAGTTAGACAACAAAATGTAAATAAAATTCCCGCTGAGAAAGGCTCTAACATTAGCGCAAAATAACAGATTAATAAAGTAAAACATAAAATTAAGTTAATCTAAAGTACAATTAAACCAACTAAACTTTTTTAAAGTCAGAGCACCAAGAGCCTAACTTTCAAGGACACGGTTAAGAAAACTGCAAGACAAAAATCAACACCCTCCGTCTGTTGCTTGTAGGATTTAGGAGAAAAGCATCATGGAGTCTTACACATATTAGTCATCGCACAATTAAATAGGAAGGCGTAGCAATTAACTGTAGAGGGGTCAATCACTAAACATGCACTGTGCTTCACGATTTTTGCATCGTATCCTCTTTTGATAAACTTTTTAAAATAACCCATTTTATAAATATTTGATTAAAATAAGGACTTCATCTCCATAGTATTCCGGGTGTTTAAGTCCAAGTTTTAGAAGTGTTTAAGGTTCGTATTGTATTTTTTTAACATTCCGGCGAAATTTACTGAAAGCTTTCCATAGCTTATGATAACGGTAACGGTGTGAAGAAAGTTATCTGCATATACTGAAAATTAAGCGTTGCAATTTATATTATACTGTTTACTATTTTGAAGACACCTAAATTCAATATAATAAAGATATGGAAAATGAAAAGAATGACTTTCATGTCTGAAACGTTTTCAAATAGGTGCTGAGGAGATGGTAACGTAAAACTTAGTATATTTCTCGATTTTAGTATAATTTATTTATTAATCTTATTAATTTTCTATTACAAATGGTGGCGATATTCCTATGGGACGTTATTCAACTACGCTTATTAACAATTACAAATAAGGAATACATATGAAAATCATCATCAGCCTAAATCTTTCAGATCAGAAGAAGCAATACAATCTCTAAACGTTTTGAAAGTTTTTAAGACGATTGACTTCCTTTCAAATCCACTTTTATTCTGTGGTTTAAAACACTTTATTCTAACAGCTATTCTTCATTCTTGTATTCTAAATAATGGCTGGATATCTGAAAGCTTTAAATTGCATCGTTATAAGATAATGCTGTCCGATATAAATTCTACTCTTCAAATTGGTATCAGAAGTAATGGCTTTAAATATTAGGAACTCGGATGATATAACAGACATAAGAATAATTCAGAAATAGGAGGAAAGGCATTAAAATTTAACAGTAAGCAGATGCTACAACTTTACTTTTGGAGTGAAGAAACAGAAATTGAGAACAAACAGAACTGAATGGGTGTGGATTGGTAGATCAAAATTCATTCAAAATAAATTGTCGAATGCGAAACGATAACTGAAAACTGAATAAAAAGTAAGGTGTATATATTTGTCAGGATTCAGATAATCGAAACACTAATCATACCAAAATTCACATACGGTTCACTTTTCCCTATTTTATTATTACGGCAGCGTTGTTTGTGCCGTATGGCGGCCGTAAAAAGTCTCCCCAAACATTCAATCAGGGCTGTTATATTTCGATCTTCTCAGATCGTTCAGCACGACTTTTATGTCGTGTTATTGGTACTGTTTAGTTTCTCAACATGACCATCTTGTCTTGAGTGGTTACAATACTCCCGCTTTCATAGCCTTGGGTATTGTATTATCACCCCTTGGATATGGTGCCTGCTTTTTAATTTTGTCTTTTGACAGTTCCTGTGATAGGCTCCATTACCTCAGATCCCCTTCCTAAATTCCAGTTTGTTTAGTTCTGCCCATTGTTTTCTCGTTTGGGGTAAACCCATTATTTTATCTGGGGACCAAACGCCGCTCTTCATGGAATTACACGCCTCAACATGTGTATCATTGAAGGTTCCATATTCACCGCCGTTTGAATACATCTGCGGATGTCTCTAAATTGCTTTTTGTATTTTTAGCATGTGTAAATGTTGAGTTCTGCTCAACCCGGGGCTAGAGGGCGTGGACGGTAGCATGCATTTCCACTACCGTCCATGAATAAGCTCAATCAAACCGAGCCTGCAACATTTTTGTTTTTGTCGTGTTGAGCGACCTGTGAAGTTTCCACTTTTCCATATTTCATGCACTTGAGGCCCCATTATCCATAATTGTAGAGATTAACAAGTTGATATTTGTTGATATATTTCTTTAGAATGGTAAACGAGAAATAATGACCCTAAAGCGTTCATAGGTATTCAAGGTTTTCAGTTTGTGGTTCAAGTACAGAGTAAGGTTTCTTCTATGTTAAGTTTTTTATCAAATACATGGCATCTATTTTTAACCTCAGGGAATAATTTGAACAATTACTGCAGACAGTACAGTTCTGATATCACACGCTAAATACTAAGGCTTAAGCTATAACAGATTCAGAGAAGATTTTCAAAGTTTCTTATATACTAGTATAAGCCTATAGCAAGTACATGTAACACACTGGAACGTGGCCATTTTGGACATTAGAGCAATAAGTTTAAGTACGGTAGAGAATCAAACCCTTATATCCCATACCACATATCAAAGTTCTAGTAAAATTAACTTATAAAGTCTGAGAGTTGAACCAAAACGATCCATAAGCTCAATGAACCGAGACCATTTGAACAACTTTGAAAGAGGGCTACCTAGAGATCATTTTCATATAATTTCATCAAAATCCATGTAGTGGTTTTTGGAGATGCTGTTTAAAGAAATTGTTGGTGAAAAATCATCAGGCCCTCTGGCGGCCATGCTTTTTCTTTGATGAATCAGAAAAACTTTAGAAGTATTTGTAGAACGTCACACAAGGACAATTTGTGTGAAGTTATTTTAAAATCAGGCAAACAGTTTTATACAAGACGATTTTCTAATATTCTACATTATACATTTAGAGAGAGATTTTTAAAGGTCATACGTATAGGCAAAAGTGACCACAACCTCTGGCGGCAATGTTTTTATTTATTTATTCCTTTTTTTGGACGAAACAAAATTACTTGAGCAATCTTTGTTCACTCAAGGACCATTTGTATCTATTTGTTTTTTAAATCGGCAGTTTTACACTAGAAGATCTTGAAATTTCAGCTATATACATAAAAGAAAAATGACCACGCCCCATGGCGGGAGTATGGTTGGTTCAAGATATGAACCGAGAACTTATTGTGATACAAGTTGTGTGTAAGTTTGGTTAAAATCCAAAGATAAATAAAACCGCCTTTGTACAGACAAGACCAAAATAGCCAATTTCTGGCCCTTTCAGGTGTCTAAACTGAAGAGGGGTATTATAAATAATGCTGCAATAATATATAAGCTGGACAACGAACGCCGAATATAGCACAATTTGATGTATCTATACGTGTTTAATTTTGGTACCTGTTAAAACATTTTTAGTATTTTACATTGATAAATTTATCAAAATATCAAAGAAGTACGAATAGCTTGATCCTATGCAACATACGGCTGTGGTTTGTCTCTTATCTCATGTAATAGCATAATTCTCGCGGAATATTGCCTGATCGCTCATAAATGTTCCATGAAGTGGTAGGTTTTCAAACATAGAACAACAAATAAAGAAATGAGTATAAATACGAATCAAGCAAATTTATTGTAATTACACCGTCTAAACTTGTGTAAGATATAAATACGATTTGTTAAGTGGTACGGAAATATTCATACTTTTTGATGACCTGAAAGTGTACTAGGGACTACCAAGCAAATAAATTAGTGCATAGAAGATATTCTTTGGTAGACTGAGGATAGTTTCGATAAGAATGAGACTGTGATAATAATTATCCATTGCTTGTGTCTTTCTACCTCTACGCAAAAAAAAAAAACGGAGGGATATAGTTTCGACGTTAAGAGATGAGAGTGAAACTGTTCTAAGTACTTCTTTATCTACAAGTACTAAGATAATTTTCGCTCTGACCTTTCGATATGTTCATCTGTCTATTTTTCCGCTTGTCTGTCTGTTCATCATTCCAGAACAATATCTGCAATGGTTGGTTAAACTGATATTGCATACATAATACTTGGCCTTCTGATAGTCTGAGTTTCTTTCCTTCGTTTATTTCGAGGTTTGATGATTAAAAATTATAACTATACCATGTTCATTAACTAAGCCTATCCGTCTTTCCGTTGGTTCTGAGCCAAACTCAAATAAATCTCGGAACACATGATACTAAGTTATGCGGTGTTTCTCTGTCAATGATATAAAATGTCATCAGATCAAACTTATGGTACGTCTGAAGCGGTTTAAAACCGTGCTGTGCGTTTTGTTCACTTGGGTTAACTCCTTGAGGCCGATATCATAATAATTATACATGCTGCGGCGAGATAAGAATTACCACCTGACGTCGATGAACATTATCTGATTTTATCATAATCACACTCGCAGACAGTCAATTTAAATCATGCATAGAAATTTTATTAGCAACTATACTTATAAAATCTTCCAAGTTTGAACATTTTTCCACTTTTGTCCGTAACTTATATCCAAATAAAATAATAATTTCACTTCGAAACATTCACCATTTTTACAGACCTACTGCATTTAATAAATAATGGAACATTTCCGATTTTATTGATTTTTTCACATTTAAACACATTAAATTCCAATAAAGAGAAATACATTATTAACACAGAGTAATTACATCAGCATTACTCAAAATTACACCCATTTTTGAGTGAATATCGATGGCTTATTTTGATGTATAATTAATTTCTAAACATGCACACAAACCTTGTGTGACAGACACTGAGACAGTTAAGTCGTAATATTTACACCCATCTTTGAAGAATTGTTAAAGGACGGGATATGATAAGGACCAAAAATGGCCCCCACTAAATATGCATTTAAAACAACACCATTCCATTGGTAATTAACTATATTTTTCAAAATCCACTAAGATATAATGACCAGACGTCGGTAATGAACCAAAAATAATTGATTATTACACCTATCTAAGACTTACGCTGAAAAGATATTTGATCATTTAGAATGGGGGTATAGAAAACTATTTTGCAATATATTTTATTTTATATTGCTGAACCCTATAAACTGTATGTCATCACAATACACAGTGATCCAACTTCTTGAAACGAATTTTTATTTTGTATTCTAAGACAGAATGATCGTGCAAAAACAAGGAAAACAAGGGAGATAACTCTTTCATGTAAGGACGACCGAAAATCTTTTAAGAAATAAGATTTTTTTTATATTTTATACATCTACATAGGCGTATTCTCTACTTATTATGTCTGTTTCGTTTTATTTTGTATCAAGAAAATTTCTAAAACTAAAATCCAAAACTTTCATTTCATATGCGTTACCATAGCAACATAGAAACAGTTTGCATTTTTTTTATTTATAGTAATTTAGCGAGTTATTTCACATACTTGATGAAATATTAACTTTTAAAAAACATTTTTGCTTCTATATCTCCTTACATATTTAGCGGGGTTTTTTGTTTAGTATACGGAATGTTCTTCTTGTGTGACATTCGTATAAAACAAAACCTTCGTCGAATAAATCAGGAAGCAGGACTTTGTCTTACAAGCTTACATTTTTCATATTTTCGGTGATTTTTTTTTCTAAATATGTAATGAAGTATTTTCATCAAGTAAGTTGAAAAAACGACAGTGTTCATTTTACTTGAATAAATAATATACGAGTTAAATATTATTAAATCCTTACCACATAATTAAAACACGTACCCGTAGAAATGTCGCCGGAAACGAATTAGATAGGCATTACAACTATGGAAGCATATCTATGTAGTTTATTCAAATTAATTTCTTGGATTAAATCAAAAACGTTTCCTTTGACACGAAACTATAATATCGATATGAGAAGCACGAAATATACATCAGCGTATATAAGATCATTACTAAGAAGTGACAAGAAAGGCACGTCAGTTTCCCGCCAAAATGCCCTTATATATGTAACGTAAAATGCTTACGATTTCCTGCAAAAGATTTTGGATTATAGATGAAAGAAAATTATTTGATTTAGTCCATTTTGTTATATTCCAATTACACTTGTTGCATTTATATTAAAATCAGTTTACAAGACGACCTGGGATATACCCAAGTAGTAACATTTGTATGCGCGCATGAAGACATTTGATTTTATTCTAATGGTATTAAACACTGAATTCATTAGAGCGGTAGGTATAAATTGTTTACAAAATAACAATTAGTCATGGTTGCACAGTGAGAAGCAAATGACCCGGCTTTCCTCTGGAATAACGCTTTTCCTTTCCTCGAATAGAAAGACAGACAGATTCGAGACGAAACGGCTGTAGCGATAAAGGGCCGGCATAGTTGCTCAGTACGCATGTGTTAGTCTAAGAAACATCTGCGCACGTGCCCACGTATAAGCTAATAAGTGATGTCTATAGTAAGCTTTCCATCATGCCGAGTGATATGTGCGCATAGGTATTTTTTATAATAATACGTGCGCAGATGTTTAATACAATTACGTGCGCATGTAACACGTAACATAATTCTTATTACGTGCGCAAGTAATAGATATTACGTGAGCACGAAGTAACTAATACGTGCGCACGTTTTAGCATGACAAAAACATCCATGTCCCCCTCTGTGATACCTTAACTACATGTATATACATTCCTCGGTTTTTTAAAAATCATTACTGTTATTCTAGAAAAGAAAGAGAAAAAACACAACACCTGTATATGTGCCTTCATTTCAAAAGCGTATTCATTAACAGTGCAGAGAGCCTAGCTAGTCCGGGCCCGCTTCGATGAATGGATTCATCAGGAATGAAATGTCGAAATTGATATATATATGTTGAAGAACTTGCTTCGCAAGCTCAATAAGGACACCGCAGATTTGCGGATCGCAGGATCGCGAGTGCGATCCCCGGGCGAGGCTTTTCTTCTCCGTGACGATATGATAGGGGATATTGTGATTACAATCATTTGTCCTCCATCTCATAATCATGTGGGGAAGTTGACAACTACTTGCGTAGAACAGGTTTTTACTGGTACGGAATCCAGGAACTCTGGTTAAGTTAATTGTCCGTTAATTACTGTTGAAAAACGGCGTTAAAATGCAAAACAAAACAAATCACAATCAACCTACAATAAATTATTAAAAACAATTATAAGATGACGCGTCTTTCGATATTTAAGACATTTTTAAACACAAATGTAGCTTAGCTATTGTGTTTTAAAAATGGTTATATAGGGATTTTATCTTTTATTCATAAAATAAAATATTTCACACTGGAAATGACATGTCAGTGACATTAATTGACTCAACATACATTTATTTATGAAACTTCGTACGGCGATGAAACGGAGTATTTTAAAATTGATGAAACAATTCTGAGTTGTTGACTTACTATTTTTCATACGTCATAAAAAAAGAAGTATAAAAACACATGTTTATAACTTTATCAAAGACATACAGTAAAAGAATAATTGACTAATTATAGAAATAATAGTTTAAAATATTTTAACTCGCGGCTAAAAATATAAAATCTAAATATGGTTTGCAACTCACCATCAAAGAATAGTACTTTCTGTCGTTTTTGACAGAAAAAAAAGTTTTACAGGATTTGTTGGGAATCGATCTCGCATACCACTGACACTAGGCATAGAATTTCATTTCAGCCGTCGTGCGTACCGATTGCTCACTAAGACTTGTATACAAACTACGTCATAATTTTTATATAAAAGAACGTTCTACATGTGTCTACTAGTTGCGGTGTGCATGAGTTATCTTTCTTGTCTCTATAACATTTATGTAAACAATAACAATTTTCTTTTTAATTACACTTTATTCTTTCTTTTAAAATGCCGCTTAAACAAAATCAACTTAAATATAATCCCGAAATACAGTTCAAGTA
>NW_026463432.1:0-70363 GCF_021730395.1 Mercenaria mercenaria
AGTCAGGAGTTTATGTTTTCAATATAATATTATTAAAATTGCTTTAGAAATCGCTAGTTTTGACTTTAAGAAATCATTACAAATGAAAATTACATATACTGTGGCTTATATCAACAGGAATTCAACATTTAATTGGTGCACTTTTGTATGTATGTTATTTGATTGGGGATAAATTACATATTATTGTACATTACATTTTCATCTGTCTGTAAAGTGTTATAACATATTTTCATGAAATTTCCTGCATGAATTATTTTGACCGCTTAATTTTCATTTATTTCTTTCAACAGTTGAACTTAATTTCATAAAAATACTACTTATCAAATACTGCAGACGTGATTATTTTTGCACAATTTTTTTTTACCAAATCGCGTATCCAGTTAAAATGTACGCGTAACATACCTCGGTTTATATTAGGAAAAGTAAGCATCATAAGGAATTTCATTCTTTGTGTATGTGAATATTTTAGCATGTTAACCAGACCGGAAGTACCATTTTCATCATTATTTAAAAATTGACACCATAAATACTTCGAGCGTTTCCAAAAACTAGACAATTAATCTATACTAGCTTGAAGAATAATCATTTTTGTATTTCAGAAGAAAAATATAGCTTATTACAGTTTTTAAAAGTTATCAGTTCAAGAACAAGAGCTGTCTGTAAGACAGCATGCTGCTTGACTCTGAATTAGAGCTTTGCCAGTAAAAGGGGCACAAATTTGTTAAAATTCTAATCATAGTTATGGGGATTGTTTCTTATGGTGTAGCCTTTGATAGTAAATAACTATTTTAAGTTTCAAGTCAATAGCTTTAATAATAACAGAGATATTGAACGTTATATAAAACTTTAACCAAAAAATTCTAAGTTAAAAAGGGACATAAATCTGACAAAATTTCAAATCAGAGTTACGTGGATTGTTTCTCCTGGTGTAGACTGTGAAAATGAATAACTACTTTAAGTTTCAAGTCAAAAGCTTTGATAGTAACAGAGATATTTGACTTTATCAAAAACTTTAACGAAAAAGTTCTAAATTAAAAAGGGGCATAAATCTGTCAAAATTCAATCAGAGTTATGGGGATTATTTCTCCTGGTGTAGACTGTGATAGTAAATAAACTATTTTAAGTTTCAAGTCAATAGCTCTGATAGTAACAGAGATATTTGACTTTATCAAAATCTTTAACCAACACCGACGCCGACGACGACACCAGGGCGAGTGCAATAGCTCTACATTTTCTTCGAAATGTCGAGCTAAAAACTGCAATTAACCACATTTTGTAGCAGCACTGAGTAAGCATATCAGCATTCAATATGACTGAAAACTATGCAGGTCTTACTTTTCGTGTTTTTGCTGATTTACTTTCCCAGTTGGAACAAACTTTCCTACACCCTTTATAACGTTACATTATATTCCATAATACATACAACATAAAAATGCTTTCTTAAATCATGGAAAGTTGAAATCATATTTATATTATTTTCCCCTTAAACAACCTGATTGATTAAACAGGCTTAATTTTAACTATGATTGAAAAATTTCTCTACACATATGACATATAAACTTTCAGATTGATATGATTTTCTAAAGCTGCCACCTTCAATTATGTTGGTCAGTTTTTAAGTCATTTGTTATTGTTATTACTTAGCACCCTAGTGCACAGCATGTCTTCACTATCTAATCAGAATTATAATTGATGTAATACATTGCACCATGTCATTCACAGGGACCACTACAGTCTAATTAACATGAATCTGCATGGGGACTGTAGATAGGAAAATAATTTTGTGACTTATTGCAGAGATTAATCTACCCTCTGACATAAGTAAAAAAAATTTGGCGGTATATTGAATAAAATGTATTTAATTCATTCACAAAAATGATTTGAAGGTATCTTGAAAAACAATTTTTTTTTTTTTCAATTTCAAATCTCTTCCCACTGTTTTTTCTTATCAAGGATTTAAACAATTCATAAATAGAATTAAATTGACAGTATTTTGATGTAATTTATACATTTTCAAATTTAAATTGTAATTTATTTATACTAACTGGGATCTTTTACAATTAGTGAAAATTGATTTCTCTCTCTACCTTACTCACCAAGTCATAAAAGCAAAGCACTGCTTTATAATTGAACTCTTGGGGCAGTCAGCCAAAGGTTACATTACATCATGAACACGCTTGCAATGATCTTAATGAGATGGTGATTAATAGCGAGTATGAAATCTGTCCGGTTCAGAATCGCATTTGTCCAGTCGTTAGAGACAGAGGCAAGAGATATTGTAAATTCTTTTAGAAAGTGGTATCAGAGAGGATTGATTTTATGGCCAGGTGCTTTACATTCAATGACTCTAACGACTGATGCCAGTCTACGCCTAACAGGAAAAATAATTTTGATTCAACATGATATTTACTACAAGATAAAATGTATATAACATATGGGACCAAAACTACTCCACATCCCAGAGTCAAGACTTGCAAAGACTCCAAGCTTTCAGAACCATTTAGTTGTTTTGTACAATACTAATGCCCACCCCCCCCCCCCTCCCACCCCCAACCCCAAACCACAAGGGACTCAAAGTTGACTGATTTTTAATTCCCAGACTTTTTTATCAGATATAGGACAGCATTATCTAGATTTAGCACACATCATTAAAAATAAAATATAGGTACACGGTATGTTTTGTTCAGACGTACAAAGGTTAACTTCAACAACAGCTAAACAAAACCTTTGAACTGTCGTCTGGAGCTGCTGTCAAATGTCAAATTATATATGAGCCGCGTCATGGGATAATGTGTCTTCAGGAATCATCGAGGCTTGGCGACCAGTGTGGGCCCAGATCAGTCTGCGCATCAGCGCAATCTGATCAGGGCCCACACTGTTCGCTGTTATATTAAAGAAGGCTTTTTCTACCTAGAGATGCAATTGACTGGTCTGGATTCAGATACATAAATGCAAAGGACAGCCTAAATAAACCCTTTCCGTAATTCACAAAAAATGTCCAAATGCCAATTTTCCTGGTGCATAGCTCATATATAAACTAGCCTAAAGCTTTTATCATGGTATGTCAAGCTTAACCATACATTCACATCCGTAAGCAAAAATTAGTGTAGATATTCAAGAAAACTATAGTTAGGTATACCGGCACTACATGTTTAAACAGCCATCACAATGGCGTTTGCATTTTGTGGACATCATGATGGTTAACTAGTGTTGTAAGTTTCAATGCTATATATGTCAAACAGTTTTGACAAAGTGTGAAATGGTTCGAAATACTGAACAAATTTCAAGTACAACAAGAGCTGTCGGATGACAGCGCGCTCGACTATTCGAAGAATTGATTGAAGAATGGGCTCAAAATATTTCCATAGATTTTCAGACAAAAGAAAAAAATGAATTAAACAAAAATAATCCTTTATTTGTGGATTTTATTTAGTCTTTCACAAAATGGCAATGTGTGACCATGATGGCAAATATCTTATGTTACATGTTAGGCAAAATATGGACTTGTATGAAAAATCTAACTAATTTCAAAGTCAAAAAAGGCCATAATTCAGTCAAAACAGTTGACAGAGTTATGTACTCTTGCCTAGAGATGGAACTAGTGTTAAAACTTTCAAGGCCACAATTCAAATAGTTTTGACAAAACGCTGACTTGTAAGAAAAACTGAACAAAATTCTATGTCCAAAAAGGGCCATACTTCAGCCAAAATAGTTGTCAGAGTTATGTACTCTTGCATATAGATGGAAATTATGATGATAAACATGTGTTTAAAGTTTAAAAGCCATTTGTCAAATAGTCTTGACAAAACATGGACATATCCGAAAAGAGAACCAATTTCCAAGTTCAAAAGGGCCATAATCCAGCTAAAAAAGATGACAGAGTTATGTACTCTTGCCTATTGATAGAGACTATTATACTGAACAAGTTATAAAAAGTTTCAAAGCCATATGTCAAACACTTTACACAGAACATAAACTGGTACGAAAAACTTAACCAAGATTTCTATGTCAAAAGGGGCCATAATTCAGCCAAAATGCTTGATGTAGTTATGTACTCTTGCCTATAACTAAACATGGTGATGGTTAACAAGTGTTGGAAGTTTCAAAGATTTATCTCAAAAGTTTTTGTCAAAATGTAGACTGGTACGAAAAACTTAACCAAGATTTCTAAGACAAAAGGGGCCATGATTCAACCAAAATGCTTGACAGAGTTACGTACTCTTGCCTATAACTTGACATGCTGATGATAAACAGATGTTGAAAATTTCAAAGCTTAATCTCAAAAGACTTTGTCAAAATAAAAACTGGTACGAAAAACTTAACCAAGATTTCTAAGTCAGAAGGGGTTAGGCAAAATCCTTGATGGAGTTACGTACTCTTGCCTATAACTGGACATGGTGATGGTAAACAAGTGTTGAAAATTTCAAAACTTTATCTCACAGGACTTTGTCAAAATGTGGACTGGTACGAAAAACTTAACCAAGATTCAAAGTCAAAAGGGGCCATAATTCAGCCACAATCCTTGATGGAGTTATGTACTCTTGCCTATAACTGGACATGGTGATGGTAAACAAGTGTTGAAAGTTTCATAGCTTTATGTTAAAAGACTTTGTCAAAACATGAACTGGTACGAAAATCTTAACCAAGGTGTGACGCCGACGCCCTGGTGAGTAGGAAAGCTCTACTTATTCTTCGAATAGTCGAGCTAAAACAAATTAGAGTTATGGGGATTGTTACTCCTGGTGTAGACTTTGATAAAGGAAATTTATTTTAAGTTTCAAATCAAAAGTTTTGATAGTAACAGAGATATTTTAATACTTCCACTAGTATATGCACATTTACCTATGTAAGAATCAGCACCACATCTTCCATTTGCTATGTGAAACCTGTAAATTTACACAATTCTACAAGCCTATAACAATAATTGTTTGGTTTATGATTGTCAACTGAGAAGCAGTCAGTAGGAAAACCTAAATCAATAAGTTTATACATATCTATGCTTTGTTTTGTAAGATGATCAAAATTTTTCATCAGCGATACAACAATCTATTTCTGAAAAATGTGATAGTTTGCCGCTTAGAGCATTAAAGTCTCTGAAAAATACAAAAACTACAATCCTCGTATGATTTAAAATAATATTTTCTAGGTTATCGGATGAATCTAATGAGCTATATGAGGAACTTTCAGGAGGAAAGTAAACAATACAAAGACTAATGTTTGCTCCAGTATGTCTTAACCAAAGACAATTTTCAGTGCATAGATCAAGAACCACTATACCTTTAAAAAGATTTTCTTTGATAAAAACACCAACCCCCACACCCCCGCTCCCAATTTTTACGCTTACATTTTTCTCTATTAATGTGTTTAATATACCCTGGCAAAGAAATATCATCAAAAACATCTAGTATAGTCTCAGCAATGCCACATATATCATATCTGTTAACAAAATCAACTAATTCAGGATATTCAATTTTAGAATTTAAACCACACACATTAACAAATGAACAATTAACAGTATTAGAAACAGTTGGTGAACAATAAACATGATCATACTTAACTTGACAATCAGTGTTAACTTTGTAGTCAGGGATTATATCAGTGTTACAGACATGATCCACAACTGTATTACTAGTATTTAAAGAACAAAAAGCCTGACCATGTTCATGTATATCATATTTAACTGTATTACTGTCAGGGTTTGTGATGCAAACATTTGATGAACAAAAAGCCTGACCATGTTCATTTAAAACATGTGTAACTGTGTTACTGTCAGAATTCACATCAATGTCACAACAAGAATGTCAACATTACTCAATTATGGGAACTGCTTGACATAAAAGTGTACTTGTAGTGCACATGGCACCATGTAAGAAAGTATTAACTATTTAACAGAAAGATATACCAACCTAAACGTTTTGTGGAGTAAAGCGAAGTAGATTCCAATTTCAGAACAAACTATTGCAACATTTAAAGCCTCATACATATTTGTGGTTTCAATGACAAAACTGCACTTTGACAAGTCAACTGTGGCTAGTTTTAACTTTAAATCATTTTCTAAAATATAGGCCAAGACTGTTTTTCAACAAGCTGAAGAAAACATTGTTATCTGGTACATGTACATGTCTTTACCTTTGCAGTGTTCAAGTATGTAAGTAAAACCAATGCAGGGACATTCTCAGCAACTTCATCACTATAAGTAACATAATGAATAATATACTAAGGCAAAGAATCAAAGTAACTAAAACACAACTAGAACCTAAAATTCCTTCCTCCATTACAAATCCATGTAAAAGTCACAAGGGGACAAGCAAAATCTGAATCCAGGACAATTTTCTGATCTAAGCGATAAACAATCAATACAACACGTTCTCAGTGTTTTACAAGTTACACTAAATTACAACGTTGTCAGATGTATATATATCAATTTCAAATCAATAGACCTTTTACCTTATTTCTTCGTCGGCCAGTACATGATACAAAAATTAAAAATGTTTTTAGTAAAGTGATACAGTGCAACTCTCGTGACATTTTCAAAAAGACCGCATGTCATCGACAATACACCTTTCAACATGTTATTTGTAACTGTCATATATGCATATAAACAAAATCATTCTGTCCGAAGATTTTAGATTTTTAATTATTGAGCCTTCTTATACAAACATTTAAATTTTCACCATTAAACTCGATTTTTTTTATTTCTGCATTTGATTACAATGAGCAACCTTTAAAACACTGGGACCCACTGCGTGGATATTTCAAACAAATACACATGATTTTAATTATGTGTCAAAGATATAAATGGACTTGCAAAGGTGAGAAAATGTTTTTGTCAGTAACTTCAACTTGCGAAGAAAACTACATGGAACACAGGTTTTCCTCGAGTTATCAATTTAGCGATGCTTCAGTTATTGATGGTAAAATATAGAACAAAAAAAAAATGTTACAAAAATGTTACAGTAGATGACAAATGCCATGAAAAAAGTTATTGAGCGGAACAAGGGCCATAAGTCCATCAAAAATTGGACCAAAGTCAAAATTAAAGTTAACCTGCATTTATGGTTTCATACCTTTGTACCAAAAATGAATTCAGTCCGTGAATCCTTTTAAGCCTTGTTGAGCGGATAATGCATTTTTGTCAAATTTTCAGTCAAACAGGGGCCATAACTCCGTCAAAAATTATTGGACTGGAGCAAAAATTGAACTTGACCTGCACTTTATGGATATATACCTGTGTACTAAAAATAAATTCAATCTATTAATCCATTCAATATTTATTTAGCGAACAAGTTTGTAACAGATAAGCGGACGAACGGATGGATGAACAGTGCTTACATTATAAGCATCCCTACCAGGGAAATAAAAATGACCGGGACCATCTCAGTTCCTAAATTTAATGATGGTCCAGTTAAAAATAAGTTTTACTGTATTAACATGGACAACTACTAAGGTATTTAAAATGGACCGTAACTTGCTTGTAATTTCAGGGGTATTATCATGGACAAGTTGTTTGTTATTGCAGAGATATTTAAGCTACACGGATTATTCATATTGCAATCATTTAATTATGATATACTCAGTACAAAATGTTTAGTCAGTACTGAGTATATGGCGTACAATTGTGAACAGCAAACAAAATCAGAATAAATAACTTACATAAAGGTTTATGTAAACTGACAGGCGTGACTAGACCAATGTATATGCTATAGGTAGGTCAGTTACATGTTTTATATGAAGATTTTATGTTAGGTTACAATTTGCAATTAGGGACAAGATAAACAAGAGCTGTCGGAGGACAGCAACGTTCGACTATTCAACAGTCTTGTCAATTGAATGAAAATAAAAGTTAAAAAGGGGGGCATAATTTTGTAAAATTGCAAAACAGGGTATGGAATCTGTAAAATGCATATCAGTTCATGACAATGGACAAATGTGTGAAGTTTCAATCCATTCCTATCAGTGGGTACTGAAATACCAGCTTAAATACCAAAACTGCCAAGTCATAAAAAGGGGGCATATTTTGTAAAATTGCAAAGGAGACTTATATAACCTGTGCATTTCATGTTAGATAATGACAATGAACAAGTATGTGAAGTTTCAATCCATTCCTATTGGTGGGTACTGAAATACCAGCTTACATACAAAATCTTAACCATAAACTGTTAAGTCAAAAAAGGGGCAAAATTTTGTAAAATGCAATTTAGAGTTATGGAACCTGTGCACTGCATGCCAGATCATGACAGTGAACAAGTGTTGGATGTTTCATTCCATTCCTATTAGTGGGTACTGAGATACCAACTTACATATAAAACCTTAATCAAACATTTAAAGTCAAAAAAGGGGCATAATTTTGTAAAAAAGCAAAACAGAGTTATGAAACCTGTGCAGTGTAAGTCAGTTTATCACAGTGAATAAGTGTGTCAAGTTTCAATATATTCCTATAAGTTGTTACTGAGACACTAGCTTACATATAAACCAAATCGGGACGACGACGCACGAATGAACCAATAGCTCTATCTATTCTTAAAATAGTCAAGCTGAAAATACTGACTACTTTTTCCTCTTGACAATATGAATTTGTAAATTAATCTTTGGCTAACAATGTTTTAAAAACACATCTTGTTTCTCCTGAAACTTGTTTGGATCTATGGAGCTCATGAGCAAGGAAAGATTTCTTATTGTGGTGCTTGTTATAAAGTTATTACCTGAAACCTCTAAAATCCTGAAACGTCAAGGTCAAATGCCACAGTTCAAAACAAAAGGACAATTTGTAAAGTGTTTGACCTTGTAAAAGATCACAATAGAAGTCATGGCCACATGTATAGAGGGTTCATACAGCCATTTTGACAAAATTTTCAAGCACTTTTCAAGTACTGAGCTTAAACTCACAAGGACCATCCGACGGTGACAAATGAAAGAAATAGTTAATATATAGTTGGGCATTACAACTACATATGGCAGAATTCTTACAACAGAACACCAGTATGTCTAGAAATAAGCCATGTATACATACAGCTTTTCATCTGACATCAGTGCACATTACAGTTTCATTTCTCAAAGCTCTATGCCTGCAACGAAGAAGTTAACGTTGAGCTCTTTATTGTTTTATGTTTCTCTGATTACATGTGATTTTAGGGCGGATTCGCCCATAGAGCCTATGTCAATCTTTTGTTGCAATGTTTGCACATCGCTTTGTGCCGGTTTTAGATGACCACCAACCACGGATACATTAACAACCATTTTTTATTAACAACACAGCTTTTATTGTACTTTTTTACACCGGAAACAACGAAATACGGCGGGCATAATAGTCCCATGTCGTGAAATCCGTAACTCAAACTTTTCGTACTCAATACAATTTGCACGTCGTATGCGCATTTTTCACTACTTTTCGATCCAAAAGAGATTAGTTTGCTGAAAAGATTCTAGATTAAAGAAAATTAAGGACTTTTACAGCGAATTTAAGCACTTTTTAGGTATTTTCATTTTCCTGTGCAAATTCAAGAACTTTCAAGGAATTTTTAAAAATTTTACGCACTTTTTATGCAACAGCTCCAAAATCAAGTACTTTTCAAGGCTGTGCGAACCCTGGTATGTTACATTAATATGTAAAGGACATGTGACAATGAATATGTGTGAAAATGAAAAATATTCATAAGGAAATGAAAAAGTATTTCCAAAATAGGAAAATTTGCTCAGTGTTTGACCTTGAAAAAGGTCATCTTGAGGGGCAAGGTCAAATGTCTATATATCATTGTAAAGGTATTGTGACAAGGAGACATGTAAATGAGTTTCCGAAGAGTCCATCAAGAAACGAACTTATAAGCAATTATGTCCTAAATTGGATATGTTTGACCTTGTAAAAAGTCACCTTGAAGGTCAAGATCATAAGTCTATATATCAATGTGAAGGTATTGTGACAAGGAGAAGTGTGTATGTGAGTTTAAAAGCTCTATCAAGAAATTAATGATTTATAGGCAACGTTAAAGTTTTGTGACAAACAGAAAAAGGAGAGACAGAGACAGACCGACCAAAAACAATATGGTCCTAATCCAAAGGATACATTGGCATAATAATCAAACTGTGACAATTATTTATCCAGCATCACCGAGGTAGCTTAAACAAGAGGGCCAAGATGGCCCTAGGTCGCTCACCTGAGAAACACACCATAACAGTATAAGCTTGTTTGACCTAGTGATTTCATGGAAACAAATATTCTGGCCAATTTTCATTAAGATTGGATCGAAATGTGGTTTCTTGAATTTAAATAAGTATTTTCTTAAATATATCCTGGTGATCTAGTTTTTGACCCAAGATGACCAATATTCAAACTTTACCTAGATTTTATCAAGGCAGTCAGTCTGACCAAATTTCATAAAGATCAATTGAAAAATACAGTCTTTATATCATACACAATGTTTATATTTGATTTGACCTAGTAGCCTACTTTTTGACTCCAGATGACCCATATTCAAAATCAACCTAGATTTCATCAATGCAATAAATCTGACAAAATTTCATGGAAATCAATTGAAAAATACAGTTTCTATCGAATACACAATATTTTTCTATAATTTGACCTAGTGACCTAGATTTTGACCGCAGATGGCCAACATTCAAATTTTACCTAGATTTCATTAATGCTATCATTCTGACCAAATTTCATAAAAATCAATTGAAAAATACAGTCTCTATTGCATACACAAGATTTTTTTTTTGTTATTTGAACTAGTGACCTAGTTTTTAATCTCAGATAATCCACCTTCAAACTTTATCTAGATTTTATCAAGGCAATAATTCTGATTAAATTTCATGAAAATCAACAGAAAATTACAGTATCTATGGCATACACAAGATTTTTCTATCATTTGACCTAATGATCCAGTTTTTGACCCCAGATAACCCATTTTCAAAATTGGCCTAGATTTCATCAAGATTATTATTCTGACCAAAATTCATGAAGATCAATTGAAAAATACAACCTCTATCGCATACACAAGCTAAATGTTGACAGACAGACAGACAGACGCCGTGCATCGAGTGATCTCAAAAACTCACCTAATCATTGTTCAGGTGAGCGAAAAATACCATAAGATTGTGTAATTAGGTTTCTATATAATATGCACCTCGTTTCATTATTTCTGGAAATTTGCTCCATAATATACATTAATGTACCTCTATGTTTCCTTGCTGGGGGCATATCTACATCAGTGTCACTGTTATCATCTTCTTCTGCTGTAAATATTAAGCAGTAAATTTAGTGGTTAATATCAAACAGGAGCTGTAAAACAGGTTAGCCCTGTCTAGGTCCAGACCAATCTGTATACAAAATATTTCCTGAAGGACAACATATTTTAAGTGTTAAAATAGGTTTTGAAAATAGAATGTATAAGAAAATTTGAAAAATTACAGAGTGGACACAAAACAATATATCCCTACGACCTTTAACTTCTAAATGTGACCTTGAACCAAGTTAACTGGGACATGCGCGCTGCACATCGTATTGATATAATGAGCATTATTTCAAAATCTTTCAGGGGTTTAAGAAATATAGAGCAGACATGAAATATAGCCCCATGATCTTTGATCCCAGTGTGACCTTGACCCGGCACAGTTTGAACATGGGTTCTCCTTGCTGACTTCAGTTTTTGGTTATAATATCCTTGAAATCTGCCAAGGCGTTAAATAGATATGGAGCTGACACGATGTTGTTACAGATAGAGACCATTCCTATAAACCTCCGCTTTGGTGGGGGAATAACAAGACCTGTCACACGAGACAGCGCTTGACCATTTCGATGTTAAATAGTAATAGTAAAAATGGGTACATCTGAGGAATCTGGAGCTGTCACTGGAGTGTTTAATGACTCAAATTTGGATAAAGATATATAGGACAATAGCTTAAAATAGAAAAAGTAGAAACTTCACGGGTCGCTCAACACGACAAGTCTCATAAAATTAAATAGTATAGAAGGAACATAATTCATGGAATATTCTGCAAAAGTAATGCACCATATGTCATATTATGTAGCTAATAATTCAGAACAACTATTTTAAGTTTTAATCAAATATATTGATAATACTGGAGATACAGCAAAAATGCATCGCAATTTGAACTGGAAAATCTATTAGTAAAATGAGGGCATAACTCAGAACATACTGGTGCCGGCATTATCAAAATTGTGTTGTATGCTGTGAATGATGATGTGGAACAACCATTTTAAGTTTGATTAAATCCATTTAGTAAAAGTAGAGACATAATGAGCATAAGAATTAAACTAATTCTAAGTAAAAAAGGGATATAACTCATAAAACATTTGTGCCAGAATGACTGACCTTGTGCCAAATGATAAAGATGAGGATCTGGAAAAACTAATTTTAGTATTAATCAAGTTAATTAAGTAATGACAAAGATATAGTGAAAGTGCATCATAATTAACCTGAAATTCTAAGTAAAAAGGAGGCATAATTCATGAAATATTGTTGGAAGAGTTATGGCCCTTGTATCATATGATGTGGATGTTGATTTAGTACAACCATTCTAAGTTTAAATCAAATCCATTTGGTCAAAGAGATAAAGTGAAAGTGCATCAAAATTTTAACCTGACATTTTAAGTAAAAAAAGGAGGATAACTCATAAAATGCAGGTGTCACAGTTATGGCCCTTGTGTCAAATGATGTAGGTTGTGATGATGATCAATTATTTTATGTTTAAATCAAATTCCTTGAAAACAACAGAGACATAGTGAAATGCATCAAAATTAACATAAAATTACAAGTAAAAAAAAGGGGGGGGGGGATAATTCATGAAATATTGGTGCCCTTGTGCCATATGATGTGGGTGATGATGAGGAACAAATATATTAAGCTTGAAGCAAATCCATCGGGTAAAGATAAAGAGAAAGTGCATCTAAATTTTAACCAAAGTGCGGACGCAGAAGGACGCCGACGCCAGGTCGAGTAGGATAGCCCTACATATTTTGTATAGTCGAGCTAAAAATTACCAATTATCTGATAATAAAGGCTGAAAACAGATCATGGAACTTAGAGAGCTTGCTTATTACCGTTTTTAACTTCATAAAAGATACACCTAGTAGCTGCAATTCCATCTACAACAAGCAAGTTCGATGAATTGATATCCCCCGCTAAATAGAGTATAATTTTTTAGGCAAAGAGACAACCTTTCTAATCCTTTATTTTTTGTATTTTTTCAAGCGATTATTTTTTTTTCTTTTCGGGGGTGGAGATGGGGTGTTGCATAGTTTATTTTTAGAACATTTTACTACATTGTAATGTTTTACTACATAAAAATAAATTGGAAGAAAAACAAGATGGTCATTGATCCTAAAGCGCTTATCTGTGTACAACAATGCTTCAAGTGTATTTGTATTAATACAGAGTAAGGTTTCTTCTCTGTTAGCTTATATTATATACATTTCACAAACATTTTTGAACCTAGGGCAATAATTTGAATACTTAGGGTAGAAATTACAAGATCTGATATCACATGCAAAATATCAAGGCCCTAGTCATTATTGATTCAGAGAAGATTTTCAAAGTTTCTTATATACAAAAGCCTATAGTCAGTACATTTCAGACACAGGGGCGTGGCCATTTCTTTTTCCTTAGGGTAATAATTTAGACAAGTATGGTAGAGTGTCAAACCCTTATATCAAATGCCAAATATCAAAGCTTTAGAAAAAATGATTTTTAAAGTCTCATAGCTAAAAAGCTACTTCTAACCAAAAAGACCAATATGTTCAATGAACCAGAAACATTTGAACAACTTCAAAAGAAGGCTTCTAAGAGATCATTTGTGCAGAGTTTCATCAAAATCCATTCCATGGTTTTGAAGGAGATATAGTCTAAAGAAATTGTTGATGAAAAGTGACCACGCCCTCTTGTGGCCATGTATTTTTTGTGGAATCAGAAAACTTTGTAGAACGTCACACAAGAACCATTTGTGCAAACTGATTTTAAAATCGAGCTAACAGTTTCACAGAAGAAGATTTTTAAAGTTTCCATTATTATATACATATAGGCAAAAATGACCACGCCCTCTGACTGTGATGTTATTTCATGAATCAAAATAATTTGAACAATCTTGGTAGAGAGTCACACAAGAACCATTTGTGTAAAATTATCTTAAAATCGGGCTAATAGTTTCACACAAGAATATTGTTTTTAATTTCCACTATATACATACAGGGAAAAGTGACTACGCCCTCTGGCGGCCATGTTTTTTGACAAATCAGAAAAATTTGAACATGATTTGTAGAAGGTCACACAAAGACCATTTGTGTAAAATTATCTTAAAATCAGGCTAGCAGTTTCACACAAGAAGATTTTTTTTTAAATTTCTACTATATACATATAGGAAAAAATGACCACGCCCTCTGGCGGCCATGTTTTTTGTCGCATTGATATAACTGGAATAATCTTGGTAGAGGGTGATATAAGAACCATTTGTGTGAAATTATTTCAAAATCGGACCATTGGTTTAGGAGATGTCGTTTGAAGTTGTTTTCTATTTCTAGCTCAGGCGGCCCCTATGTGCAGCAAAGCAAAACCATTTGAACAATTTTGATAGAGGACCATTCATGAATATTCATGCCAAGTTTCATCAAAATCCATTCAGTGGTTTTGGAGATGTCTTTTATACAAAATAGTTGACGACGGACGGACGGACGAACGACGGACACAGCGTGATAACAATAGCTCACCCTGAGCATTGCTTAGGTGAGCTGAAAATAAGAGGGCCATGATGGCCCTATATCGCTCACTTGTTATGATTGCACAAGAAAAGATTGTCGAAAGATCAAAATCAAGACCAGTCAAAAGAATTATGGGAAAATAAACTTGACATAGAAATCATCAATATAAACATTTTGAGCAATTTTCATCTTGACTGGGCTTTAAATGTAGACTAGTGTGTTCACAAGGATTTTCTATGATTTAAGCTTTTGACCTACCTTCTGAAACCAGATGATCTAGATTCGATCTTGACACAGAAATCATCAAGATAAATACTCTGACCAATTTTTAACTTGATTGGACTTAAACGGTGACCTCTAGAGTGTTCACACGGATTTTCTATAATTTAAGCATGTGACCTACTTTTTGATCCCAGATGAACCAGATTCAAATTTGACCTAGAAATCATCAAGATAAATATTTGAGCAATTTTCAAGTTGATTAAACTTTATATCTGACCTCTACAGTGTTCGCAAGGTTTTTGTCTGTAATGTGAACTCATGACCTAGTTTTTAACCCTACATGACCCACTTTCAAAATGTTCCGAGATTTTATCAAGCCAAACATTCTGACCAAGTTTCATGAAGATTGGACTTAGAGTGTTCACATTTTTTCAAATTTTGGCCCTTTAAGGGGTCAAAACCGACATGGGATTTGGCCAGTTTTCGAAAGGATGCCAATATTATGCCAATACAAGTTGTGTGCAAGTTCAATTTAAATCGAATACAAAATGTGGTCTCTATTGAGTTCACAAGAAATTGTGGATGGATGGACGAAGGTTGACCACAAAAACTCACTCTGTCACTACATGACAGGTGAGCTAATAATAATATAAAAAAGACACTGGTTTTGTGATCTGTCTCATGATGTTGAACACTTGTGCCAAGGTATTTCAGAATCCCTTCATGCATGATATGGCTGAAAACGAAAAATTTACCCTATTTTAAACAAACAAAGGGGCGTAACTCAGGAGAAACTAATCCAATCTGGACATAACTTACACGTTCCGCATCACACCATAGTAATACTTACTTTGTACCAGTATCATGACAATCCGTCCATTAGTTTCTTGGATATGGCAGCTGACGAACGGAAAACAAACAATATATGTGTACCCTATTTTGAACAAACAAACAAATGGCCGTATTTCAGGAGATCTATACTAATCCAATCTGGACAAAACTTGCATGTGCAACATCGCGTTGGTAATACTTACCTTTTACCAATATCATGAATATCCATCCATTACTTTCTTAGATATTGCAGCTGACGGACAGACGACGCAAAAACTATATCACTCCGTCTTTATCGAGGGATAATTAGTTTGCAACTACTGTCTACCAAAATATTTTTTGACATCTAAAAGTACATTAAAGTAAAGTAACATTCCAGGTTTAAAAGAGCATAAACACCTAGCATCATTTATGTTTTTGTCACAAAATTTCATTAGGTATTAGGCATTAATGTATCAAAGGCCTAACCTGAGGAATAATACCCCTACAATAAGGCCTTGTCACAGAACATGACAACCCTATGAAGAAATGGCGACAAGAGGATTAACTATGTCAAAATTAGAAGTTTGCAGCTGAAGTAAAACTTGACGCGCATTTAATGTTACACCTGTGTACCAAAGAAACAATTAAAGTATTAAATTATTGTCTGGAAACCATAAGTCTAGCACATTTTAAGTTGAAAAGGGGCCATACGTATGTCAAAATTCGATGGTTTGTAGTCAAAGTCGAAATTGACGTGCACTTTGTGCCAAAAAGTATTCAAAGCTGTCAAGCCTTTCATTAGTTATCCACAAACCATTTTTTGGTCAAATTTTAAGTTGGAAAAGGGCCAAAACTATGTCAAAAAGTGATTGTTTATAGCCAAAGTCGAACTTGACCTGTATTTTATTATGTTACACATGTGTACTAAAAATTAGTGAAATCTGTTAAGCCTTTAACGAGTTATTGTCAGGAAACTGTTTCTTATTTTAGCAAAATTTAAGTTAAAAACGGGGCCATAACTCAAAAATTGGTGGATTGTAGCCAAACTCGAACTTGACCTGTATTTAATTATATTACACGTGTACCAAAAAATATTTAAATCTGTCAAGCCTTTTAAGAGTTATTGTCCAGAAACCATGAAAACCAACAGAACCAGGGATAGACAGACCGACCAGCTCACTCCTATATACTTATTGCGTTCATAAGTTTGCTTTATATAGGTCAAACTAGCATAAATAGTATTCCCTATATATTCTATATAAAACTGACATTTTTTAATGAGCTACCAAACATAGCTAGACCCATTTTAGACAACAACTCCTTACTTCATTTTAAAGAGTTATGATAAAACTGACATATAAAATGAAGAGAAAAGTAGGGGTCACGCATCTTCTAAGAGAGATTTCTCTTGTCACATTTGCTTACTGTAACATCACATCAAAATCACACTGCTATTTACCTGGAAGTACTACTTTGGTTTCACTTCACCTAATGCAACCTCCTCTCCCAATTTTACAACCAAAATGTCAAAAATACACCCCCAATGAAATTTAAACATAATCCAGCTTTAATTTAGACCTCTCTGGCCATACCAAGCGAAAAATTAGTGTTCAAAAATCTGTCCGCCATTACAAGACTAGACCAGATGGTTTCCAAGCTGGTTCTTTTAAAATTGTCAGTCCTATAGTTTGACCTAACTGTACATTTAACATAGCAAGCACAAGAAAAGAAGTATTAGCGAATTACCTCTTAACTTTCCCAACAGCCATTGTAGCGGTAACCGAATTCCTGGAAGATGTGCCTTGTTCACTAATTTGTGTTACATCTCTGACCACTGCTTTGTTAGTTGTAACATTGAACAGTGTCGCCCTCCCTTGATCAGAGAAGAAATCAAATCTCGCAATTGGAAATCTGTATCCAGTGACATATTACAATCAGAATTCGGTCAATTAAATAAATTGTTGTGAACTCGTCCAATGTCAATGATCTTGTGTCTGAGTCCACTAGAATCACGTCCGACATTGTTCAGAAACATGCCCCTCTAAGGAAAAGAACTATTCTCTGTAGACCGACAGTTCCTTGGTACTCTGGATACCTAAAACAGCTGAAACAATACAAACAATAAATAGAAAAAATCTTTTTGAATGACAAATCTGACCTTTCAAAGAAAGTGTATAGTGGTGTAAGAAATGCATATAGTGTTGAACTTTCTAGGGCCAAGGATGAGTACTACCAGAACAAGATTAAGGCAGCAGAAGGAAACATCAAAAAGCTATATGCTGTAACATCCGATTTGCTGGGAAGGTCGAAGGACAATCCGCTCCTATTACACACAAGTGCAGTATCTTTGGCAAATAACTTTCTACGATACTTTACTGATAAAATAATCAAGTTGAGAAATGATCTTGACAACATATCAACTGAAACACCCAATGGTAATTCTTCATAATCAAATTTACCTGTGATTATGAATACATTTACTGCGTTCAAACCACTTTCCGGAAACGATATTTTGAAACTTGTATATGCATCAAAATCTACAACTTGTGAACGTGATGTGATACCAACTAAGAAATTAAAGGAACATTTTTGACAACTTGCTCCCGTTGTGACAGAAATTGTAAATCGATCACTGCTATCTGGTGTGTTCCCTGAGAAATGGAAAAGTGCTGTGATAAAATCTTTGTTGAAGAAGAAAGGTCTCCCACTTTTACTGCAAAACTATCACCCAGTGTCAAATTTAACATTCTTCTCCAAAATTCTTGAAAAAGCTGCACTAAATCAAATCAACAAGCATATTGAAGCTAACAATCTCCTCCCAGCTTACCAAAGTGCCTATAGAAAATATCATGGGGTTGAAACAGCAATGGTCAAAATGTATAATGATCTTTTGGAAACCATAGATCGTGGCCTCAACGCGAAACTAGTCTATGTGTATATAGAAATAGAAGCAGATAGACTAGTTTCGCGTTGAGGCCACGAGATGAAAATTAAATAACAATCGTGGTCATGATCGACTTGAGTGCAGTGTTCGATACCAACGATATCCCGATACTGATTCACATCCTTCAAGATGACTTTGATATACATAACACTCCCTTGAAACGGACAGAATCTTATCTCACAAACAGAACAATGAAAGTTTTAGTCGAACAGTCAGCATCTGACACGGAGCCACTGACGTTTGTTGTCCCGCAGGGTTCTTGTGCCGGACCGGTGATCTTTACCCTGTATATATCGGCTCTTAACCGAGTGGTGCAGAAATATCCAGCTGATCTCTATGGATAAGCGACGACCACAAGATTGCGTTAAAAATTCAAGCGGGAAATTCTCAAAATGAGACAACTGTTCTTCAACAACTCGACAGTTGTCTCAATGAAATCATAAAATGGATGACAACCTTCAAACTGAAAATGAATCAGTCTAAAACTGAAATTATTATGTATGGAACAAGACAACAATTAGCGAAATTGAATTGAACATCACAAGTGTAAACGTTGGTGGGTGTGACGTAAAATGCGTCGATCATGTCAGGAGACTTAGGTGTAGCTATGACCAAAACACTCAACTTTGACCATCACATTCAGAAAAAGTGTCAGATAGCTCATGTGCAGTTTCCAAACCTTAGGGCTATACGGAAACATCTCACACAAAAGTCAACTGAATCATTAGTGCATGGATTGGTTCATTCTCACATTGACTTCTGCAGCAGTTTATTTACATAAATTCTAGCCTACCAAATCAATAAAATACAGCGAGTCCAAAATCATGCCGCTAGAGTAGTCAAGAATGCTTCCTATGAAAAACCAAGTACCGAACTTCTGAAAGAATTACACTGGCTTCCAGTTAAGGCTAGGGTCATGTTCAAAGTTTTAGTAATAGTCTTCCGTGTCATCAATGGTACAGCTCCAGTATATCTGAGGGAAATGTTTGTACCTACTCGACAACGATACAGACTTCGCTCACAAAGTGACACTAACTTTAACATCCCTAGACGGCGAACAAAATTAGCAGACAGATCTATGACAGTCGTTGGTCCCAAATGGTGGAACGATCTGCATAGCTATCTGAAAAACATTCAGTCTGAAGCCAGCTTTAAATCAAAACTGAAAACACATTTATTTAGGCAGTTTCATGAACAATGAGTGTAGTCTTGTTAAAATACAAAATATCAGAAGTGGTATAAAATAGTATTTATACATGTCCAAATCTTTACATCTAAGTTCTAGAACCCTGTTCATATTTTGTATGTATATATGTTAAATGTGTGTTACGTAATTGTAAAGCGCAATAGAATATTTTATATTTTTTGCGCTATATAAATGCCATGTATATGTATTTATTTGTATTTGTACTAGAATCTGCTTTTCCAACAGCTTTTCTTGTTCATTTGCCTGTTAAGGGGCATCTGTTTTTCTAGACATTTCTGAAATGCAAACTATGCATGTCTCAGGGTTCAAAGGGACAACCACTACCTAAATTTAAGCACTTTTTGTCAGTTTCGCAGAACATCTGGACACAAATTTTCTCGATTTTTTTTGTGTTTTTAGGGTAATAACTCATACAAACTTGAAACTTGAAATGTTTATGTATCAATGTGAAGAATTTTTGACAAGGAGTAATGTGTATGAGTTCCAAAGAGATCCAACAAGAAATAAATGATTTATAAGCAATTATGTCCAAAATAGGAAAATTTGCCAAGTGTTTGGCCTTGAATAAGGTCACCTTGAAGGTCAAGGTCACATGTCTATATATCAATGTGAAGGTATTGTGACATGAAGTAATGTGAATGAGTTTCAATTATTACTATATGCCTCCCTGTCAGGAGCATAAAAACTAGGTAAGGTAGAGTTATGGTTCTTTGACACTGCACTTCCTGTCAATGGTCTCTATCATTATGTGAAGTTCCAATCAAATGCCATTAATACTTTTTCAAGTTATGCTTTGGACAAAAGGGTGACAGACAAAGCGGCAACTATATGTTTGCCCTTCGGGGAGCATAAAAACATCTTACATTCAACCAATTTTAAGACTGTACAAACCTTGTATGTCATAATATACTAAGACTGCATGAAAAGTGAAGCTCTCTGTGACTTTTTGAACGTTTAGCACAGCATAAAAAGCAATTACTTTTAGAAATCTGCACAATACACTTCCACCCCTTTATAGCACTATCCATTATAAAGCTATAGCCATTATAGTGCTGTATGATTATGGCTCCCAAAGTACCACACTCACATACTTTCTCCCTTTGTGTAGTAGTTTAGGCATCGACCTTGGGAGCGGGAGGTCCAAGGTTCGGATCCTAGCAGGTGTCCGTTCTGATATGGCCCGTTGGCGAGCCGCCAGCTAGTTCACCGTATAGCCCTAAGGTTTCGTAACTGCACATGAGCTATCTGACACTTTTTCTGAATGTGATGGTCAAAGAATAGTTACCATTATGCCTTAACCTGCCTGGTGCCTGGCATAGAAGGATAGGATTCAGGAGGTAAATGTGCTCATAAGGCAGATATGTGTGGCCCTTGAAATAGGGGTGACACTACAATAAACAGCTTCTATAGATTCACCAGGCACAAGGATTCTATAAACACATACAAAGTTTGATCATCAAATAACATATGCTATCGTTATGTCAAAATCATCAGAAAAGCGGAGAAACATACTCACCATGAGTTTTTTTTTTGGAGTCATTGTCTTCTATTACTGAATAACATAACGGAACAGGCTGGGTCATTGCCATCGATTGTTTGGTTGTATTAGAACAGTAAATGTAGGGAACATATTGATTGGATAAAATCATTTCTTGTTGGAGCACAAATGTACATTTAAAGCAATAAAAACATGTACAGTGGAACCCCTCCAAACCGGAAGAGCTTGGGACCAGGACTTGTGTCCGGTTTAGAGAGGTCATGACACGTTGGCTATTGTTGATGCAAACGCAGTCTATATGGGAAGCATGATCTCAGCTAGAGCATTCATTTTCACCCTTACTATGCTGAATTAAAACAAAGGAATCTTCCAAATTAAGTTTTGGAACAAACCATTAATTTCATTTATTTAAAGATGACAATATCAATTTAGCAGCCTACAGTATAGAGCCTGGTCAGACAGCACGTATGTAGAAAATTCGTGTCTGGATGTCAGAGTAGATTTATGTAGAAATAAACTAATTTTTTCTCGAAAGGCGTCCGGTATCCGGAATTCAGGATGCCCCCGCTGATTGGGACTGGTCACAGAGATGTTCATCACAAGCGAGTGTATTTAATAAAGCTTAATTTGTGGACAGAACAATGCCGTCTAATGATGGTGAGCAATTGTGCCAAGTGATTTTGAAATCTTTAAATGGTGATCTTTTTAAAAATCATTTAAGAGATTCAGCTCAGTGTGAATGTGGCTATGGTATTGAAGATGCTGAGCATTTCTTTTTTAAATGCAATCGTTTCCGAGATCAAAGACACCAATTATTTACATCCACACGCCCCTATCATCCCCTAAGTACTAACGCATTATTATTTGGTAAAGAAGATTTAACAATGGAGGAAAATTCACCGTTTTTTTGTTTGGTTGGTTGGGTTTAACGTCACACCGACACAATTTTAGGTCATATGGCGACATTCCAGCTTTGATGGTGGAGGAAGACCCCAAGTGCCCTTCCGTGCATTATTTCATCACGAGCGGGCACCTGGGTAGAACAACCGAACTTCCGTAAGCCAGCTGGATAGCTTCCTCACATGAAGGAATAGACGCCCCACATCGATGAGGGGCAAGTGATTTGAAGTCAGCGACCTTAACTACTCGGCCACAGAGGCCCCGGAAAATTACTGTGAAATCATTAATATTCGTGGGGGACTAATTTTCGTGGATTTCGTGGTTGAGTCAATCCACGAAATTTAATCCCAACGAATAAGTAAAATTCCCATTCATTTTATGTTCAAAAGTTGAAATCCACGAATTCATATCCCCACGAAATTGCCCTTTTGACCAAAACCACGAAATTTCATGCCCACGAAATTAAATGATTTTACAGTAACTGATATTCTACGAAGTGCAAAAGTTTATAAAACATACAGAAAGGTTTAAATAATACATAATATTAACAACAGACCAAACAACATATTACTAATATCTGACCAAATTAATCCACTATTGTTCAAAATTATATAAACGTTTAACATCTCGTGACAGATGCAGACAGACAGAGAGACTCATGCCATCACATCGAAAGTGTTTCTTTTTCTTTTTATTATTCTTCTGTATTCATTTTTTCTATTTTTTTTTTCTTTTTTCACCATGAATAAGTGCTCTCATCTTCATTACTGTTTTTTCTCTTATAAACACTTGTACATCCGCCATCTGTAGTATATTATTGCTCGAGTGTATATGTTGCTATTTTTTGTGTTCGTTTTTTTATAACTACAGCTTAAGGGAAAGACAGTTTCTAATATTGTCAGAACTTGTTGTCCGACCCTTTTGGTCTTTGATTATGTATGTTTGAATTGTAATTGTAATAATATATCAAAGAGCAATAAAATATGATTAAATCAAATCTGCTTATTCGAAGCATTTTCTGCCCAAACTAAGCCTTGGCAGTAATAATTTGCTATGAACCGTAACCAAAAGCACACAAAATAATGATTATAATTATCCAATTTGTTATATTCAGTAATCCAATTATCGCCCGTTGACTGCGTAATTAAATAAGTTGGTTGCAAAATGGCTCACACCTTTCAATAATGTTATGTTATGTCAACACAGAATATCATTTTTTTCACAACTTTATGTCCATGAACACTTCTGAACAAGTAAAATACAATTTTGCAGATAGACATATCATCAGACCGTTGTTGCCAACTAGACATTGTCGGAGCAACAATCATTTTTGTAGCAAATGGCTTTAGTTGCGATCGACAGCGTAAGCCGTCATGATCAACGGAACAGCTTGTGCTAAACGATATTCAGCCCCAAATTTTGCCAAACAAAATCCCTGAATGTTTACCTATTTTCGAGTCCAAAAAGGACCATAATTCAGCCATAATATTTGACAGAGTTATGTACTCTTGCCTAGAGCTGGAAACTGTTATGATAAACAAGTGATAAAAGTTTCAAAGCCATATGTCAAACACTTTACACAAAATGTGAACTGCTATGAAAAACTTAACCAAGATTTCCGAGTTAAAATGCCTGTTAAAGGAGCCATAATTCAGCCAAAATCCTTAATGAAGTTATGTCCTCTTAATTAAAACTGGACATGGTGAATGTACATAAGTATTGAATGTTTCAAAGCTTTATTTCGAAAGACTTTGTTATAATGTGGACTGGTACGAAAAACTTAGCCAGGTGTGACCCCGACGCCCAGGCGAGTAGGATAGCTCTACTTATTCTTCGTGTAGTTGAGCTAAAAAGGTGCATAAAACAAAACGTTTTTCATAAAAGAAAAAAATAGCAGAAAAGCGGCATGTAAGCAGCGTGTAAAAATAATATAGGCTAATAGCTAATAGCTATCTGCTTTCGACAATTTACCTTGCTAATTCTAAACAGTAAGAATTATGCAGATTGATTCCCTGTTTGAAAAGGACTTAACCGACGAAATCATGACGTAAACAGGGTATTTTCGGCAAGTAATTGCGGAAAAAGTTTGAACATTTTCGACAAAATGAGTCATTTAATGAATTGGCCGCAAATATTCTTTATTATTCCCAAACCTGAAACATTTGAAATATTCCATGATAAGGTTTAATTATTTCCCTGTAATTAATCGAAACCAAGGCTTTCAGTCCGCTTTATTACCAAAGATATTTGAAATTGGCACTCCCTGATGACTAAGGTAGATAACGGCCGTTCCTACTGAAAATATGGTACAGATGAATGTAGTTAGATCAGTGGATAGGATAAGTGAAAATCTTATCTCCTTTTTCAACGATTACTACCGATCTTAAAAACATAATTTGATGTATGTCTTAATTGCACCCTAATCTGGCAGAGAATTTGTAATGTGTACATTGCACATCATTTTGTATATTTTGTCTAATCTAAAACAAGCAAGCCTAAAACTATTATTGACAGTCAGTAGTATTCAAAACCCAATGCCAATAGAAGATCTATGCCGTGTGTCATAAAGATTTATGTTTCGTAAAGGCTACCGATACGATCCCTCTCCAGACACAAATTCTAGAGATGCGACACTTAGCCGTATCTTCTGCAGTAGTTAATCAAGGGAAGTGTCTAACCTAATGGGATTTTATAGCCGTCCGGTAATAGATTCCCTAATGAATAAATAATAGTACCTGTTATTTACTCAAGATATTGATACTTATCTGCATACAAAATTTCGTGTGACTACATACTAAAGACTTACTTTTAATGATCTCGAATAAATCACAGTATTATTTATAATACGATACTTTGCCGGAATTAATTTTCGCGAGATCGCCGTGATGTCACTCATTTAAATCTGCTCATCTGGAGGCGGGCAAAACACGGGCAATGTTTTTATGGGATCGTAATTTTTGAATTTTAACAATTTCTTCAATGGATTATCAGAACTAAAAATGTTTTGAAATACTTACATTTTTCATATTTTATTATTCAAATAGCTTTTGAAATGAACAACTGTTTTAAATGACAGTTAACTTCAATGCTGACGTGTGATGTTAAACCTTTCAAAGCTTTCCATTCATTAAAAAAGAAAATAAAGATCAGAATTAAAGTTTAGGCCGAACTTAGAAAAACATCACTTTTTACAAAATAACATATGGACGTTCGGCGAACGATCAATGTTTATCATTTCAAAAAATAGAATTGAAACAGATATGTATACAAACATGATCTCATTCGCTTTATTGACTGAAAAATCAATAAACTATTAGAGACGATGAAAACTATACTTTGCTATGTATTCACATATTATTTTGTTTACATATAAGTATCGATATTTTAAGTAAATCACGGTTAAACTATATAAAATCATTACTTACTCATTGAGAAATCAATTACCGGACCTTGTCTGGACTGCTAGAACGTAGGATGTCGTTATAATCACTGACGTGTTTAAATGGCGTGTTTATAAATTCTTAAAATAAATTGTTTTGATCTTTACGATTTGAGGTTTTTCGGGGAACGCCGTCTAAGAACGAATTCGTTACCTATGCCACGTGACTTCAGTTTGCAAATCAAACTACTTGATATACGCATTATAGATAATTTATCAAAATGGAAGATTTATGCAACACTGCCTGATTGGACGAGAGTGTCAATTTCTTTCACTCTGTTGATTGTGCTACGCTGAGTGAAATGTAGACAAAACGTTTATCCTAAACGACGCTGTTCACAGTTTTAAAGCTAACTTTGGCTCAGTATATTTAGCAAGAATATTGATATATCTCAAAATGATAAGTAAGTTTAATAAATATGATAAAAACCTGTTCAAATACCAACATATATCAAATTAAAGAAAGAGCTGAATACGGTCTGCGTATCACATGAATAAGGGTGTGATAAGAGTCTTTTATGTAGAGAAGTGCTTTTTAAAAGATTTTCCTTGTTACAATTGTCGTCTGTATATGAAAAGGTTTCTTGCTTTTGTGATTTATGCAGATTGCATATTAAAATGAATACTTGTTTGCTTTGATATATTTGTTATAAATTATTTAACTGATTTATTATATATGAATATTTTTCTTTAGTATGGTATGCAAATATTGAACTCAGTTGAAATCTGTTTTATTATGTACGAGGGGTGTTCCAAAAATAATGTCATTTGTGTTTTATTTCGCGGAAATCGTGTCATGTGTACACAAAACCACCTCGTGTCGATAGAACGATCACTGAATCGTAACACAGGTAAATATCGCGCTCACACGTTCACTGACTTTGGTACAGTGTACATTGCTTTATTGCGTATTCATTACACTTTACACAAAATGACTGGGAAAAGAGCTGAAAATGTGCTTGAAATTAGGGCCTACATAAAAGGTAGGTCGCTACTCGGCATGAAGCTTGTAGATATTCACCGTGAGGTGTGCGACATTTATGGGGAAGTTCAAATGTCTCATAGGACTATTTGTAGGTGGGTAGCTACATTTAGGACCGGACAGCAGCAACTCAAAGATGCTGCTCGCACAGATCGTCCTGCAACAACTACGTCGAAAGGTAACATCGAAAAAATCCTCAATTTGCTAAAAAAGGATGCCCGATTCACCGTAAGGCAATTGGCCCGACTGACAAACTTGTCGTTAGCACGAGTTGATGGAATTTT
The DNA here is from genome assembly GCF_021730395.1 of Mercenaria mercenaria. Lineage (NCBI taxonomy): Eukaryota > Metazoa > Mollusca > Bivalvia > Venerida > Veneridae > Mercenaria > Mercenaria mercenaria. The sequence continues at coordinate 27,000 of NW_026463432.1, forward strand.
GAAGAAACACCTAAAACTTAGAAAAATAAATGCAAGATGGATGCCCCATTTGTTAACAGATGAACAAAAGAGGACCCGTGTAACAATGGCAGAAAAACTTCTGAACATGTACCTAAAATACAGCAAAAAGGTTTTTGATAATATAGTTACTGGTAATGGAACCTGGATTTATTATTTTGAACCAAAGCGGAAGTATTCCAACCGGATTTGGAGAGAGGCCAAACGAATACGAACGGTGAAGAAGGTTTTGTATGTATTTTTTCACTCATAAGGGTCCAATCATTCAAATTCTGGTACCAAAAGGCAGTACGGTCATAGGAAAATTCTATAAAAAAAGTTGTTCTAAGAAAGTTGAAGAACTACTACAAAAGTCGCCGCCCCAAAACAGGACTTAAGTACCTCCGACTTTTGCATGATAATGCACCCGCTCACAAGGCACGCATTGTGACCGAGTTTTTGGAGTCAGAGGTTACCGTCCTTCCACACCCTCCGTTGTCGCCAGACCTGGCCCCCCTAAGACTATTTTCTGTTTCCCAAACTTAAATATCATCTGTCTGGAAAGAGATACAAATCGAGAAATGCCCTTGGATCTGCTGTTTATCAGTATCTGATGGGTGTTCCCATAGAAGAGTATGAACAATGCTTCCAAAAGAGGATTGACCGGCTCAAAAGGTGTATTCAGGCTGACGGAGAGTATTTTGAAGGGCAGAGCAAGTTAAAATGATCAGAACATTTGCAGTATAGGAGAACCGATGCAAGTGACATTACTTTTGGAACATCCCTCGTATATGCTATATAATGACTGAATCTCACTGAAATGAAGGTACGCTGCATACAGTTTATCTATGTGATATGACTACGGTCAAACTTTGCTTATGAAACAGAAATATTGAAATATTTACAATTGTATGTTTTGCTTGACCTTCACTTTTTATACGCCCGAAGGGACGTATTATGTTATGACGCTGGTGTCCGTCTGTCCGTCCGTCTGTCCGTCTGTCCGTTAGCAATTTCGTGTCCGCTCTGTAACTCTTGAACCCCTTGAAGGATTTCAAGGAAACTTTACACAAATGTTCACCACACCGAGACGATGTGCAGACCGCATGTTTTGGATGTCTCACTTCAAGGTCAAGGTCACACTTAGGAGTCAAAGGTCATATCAGTTTGTTTCGTGTCCGCTCTGTAACTCTTGAACCCTTTGAAGGATTTCAAAGAAACTTGACACAAATGTTCACCACACCAAGACGACGTGCAGAGCGCATGTTCCGGATGACTTGCTTCAAGGTCAAGGTCACACTTAGGGGTCAAAAGTCATATCAGTTTGTTTCGTGTCCGCTCTGTAACTCTTGAACTGCTGGAAGGATTTCAAAGAAACTTGGCAGAAATGTTCACCACATTGTAACGATGTGCAGAGCGCATATTCCGGATGACTCGCTTCAAGGTCAAGGTCACACTTAAGGGTCAAAGGTCATATATGACTTTGCTTTGTGTATATTGCTCTGCATTGCAGTGGTCTTGTTTTATTTGGCAGATCTCTTTTTTGTACTTACAATAATTTTTTTTTTAATTACTTCCTTTTTATGTTACTATAAATAGTTTATTTTGAAACTTTTTTATTATTGGCCGTAGGGAAAAACCGAGACCACTTTTCTGTGGTACAACATGGATTGTACCTCCAATTTTAAGGTGTATTTTTACATACCTATACCTGATAAGGATTTTTTTGTAGACTTTGATTTTTTTTTTGTGGAATTAGATTTGTTTTTTGAAGTTTTCCTTTTGTAGTTCCAGTCCTTTGGGGCTACAACAGTCAAGTTCTTAAAATTTTGCTCCAATCCTATGATGTAAGCCTTCGGGCGTATATTGTTGCTATATGGCTCCATGGAAAACTTTGAAGATCTTCTTTCCTTCTTCAAAAATGATTTTACAGCCATGTTCCTTAGGTGAACCTCTACAGAATTTCTTCAAGTCATTTAGTTTGGTTAAAAAACATGGTTGCCAGGGGGCTGGACTAGTTTTCTCTGTATGGCTATATGGAAAACTGAAAATCTCTCAGATTGCTGGCCTGATTTTTTCAAAACATTTCACAGTAATGTTCCTTGGGTGACCCTGTACCAAATCCCTTCTGTTAAGAGACATGGCCTCAAGGAGGTGGGGCTAGTTTTCCCAATAGAGCTATATGTAAATCTTTAAAAATATTCTCTAAAACTGCTGACTTGATTTCAGTATGTTCCTCAGGTGTCCTTCAACTAAATTCCTTCAAATCATTCTGTCTTATTAAAAAAACATGGCTATCAGGGTAACTTTAATAGAAGCTTAGTGTGAGTCACAGTCCCAAATATTGGTTTGTTGAAAACTTGTTCACTTACAATAATTTTTTTTAATTACTTCCCTTTTATGTTACTATAAATAGCTTATTTTGAAACTTTTTTATTATTGGCCGTAGGGAAAAACCGAGACCACTTTTCTGTGGTACAACATGGATTGTACCTCCAATTTTAAGGTGTATTTTTACATACCTATACCTGATAAGGATTTTTTTGTAGACTTTGATTTTTTTTTTGTGGAATTAGATTTGTTTTTTGAAGTTTTCCTTTTGTAGTTCCAGTCCTTTGGGGCTACAACAGTCAAGTTCTTAAAATTTTGCTCCAATCCTATGATGTAAGCCTTCGGGCGTATATTGTTGCTATATGGCTCCATGGAAAACTTTGAAGATCTTCTTTCCTTCTTCAAAAATGATTTTACAGCCATGTTCCTTAGGTGAACCTCTACAGAATTTCTTCAAGTCATTTAGTTTGGTTAAAAAACATGGTTGCCAGGGGGCTGGACTAGTTTTCTCTGTATGGCTATATGGAAAACTGAAAATCTCTCAGATTGCTGGCCTGATTTTTTCAAAACATTTCACAGTAATGTTCCTTGGGTGACCCTGTACCAAATCCCTTCTGTTAAGAGACATGGCCTCAAGGAGGTGGGGCTAGTTTTCCCAATAGAGCTATATGTAAATCTTTAAAAATATTCTCTAAAACTGCTGACTTGATTTCAGTATGTTCCTCAGGTGTCCTTCAACTAAATTCCTTCAAATCATTCTGTCTTATTAAAAAAACATGGCTATCAGGGTAACTTTAATAGAAGCTTAGTGTGAGTCACAGTCCCAAATATTGGTTTGTTGAAAACTTGTTCACTTACAATAATTTTTTTTAATTACTTCCCTTTTATGTTACTATAAATAGCTTATTTTGAAACTTTTTTATTATTGGCCGTAGGGAAAAACCGAGACCACTTTTCTCTGGTAAACATGGATGGTACCTCCAATTTTTAGGTGTATTTTGACATACCTGTACCTGGTAAGGATTTTTTGTGGACTTTTTTTGAATTTCTTCCCTTGGTTGTTCCTGTCCTTTAGGCTTCAACAGTCAAGTTCTTTAAATTTTGCTCCCATCCTCTGATGTAACCCGTCGGGCGTATATTGCCCCGCTTGGCGGAGCTCTTGTTTTTATAGGTGTGACGTCATTGTCCAAAGATTCATGAATAGCGATATGCATTTGTTAAAGCGGGATCAGTTGGCCTATTTTAGAAATAAATAAAAATAATAAATAAAAAAAATCCTTTAATTGATTTTTTTCTCATGTATTCTAATCAAACTTGATTTGTAGCATCTTTATTAGGCACGCAGCCAACTTTGTTCAGCTGGGACATTTGACCCCTTTTAGCGGCTGCTAGAGCTAAAACTAGAAATGCCTTTATACAGCGTCTCATGAACAGCTTGGTGGATCTTTGTCATACTTGGTCTGGAGCCTCTTCCAAATTTATTTATATAGGAACTTGGGCCCTATTAGGGACCACTATAGCTAAACGTAGATATGCCTTTCTTCGCATTAACCACTAAAATGTAATGGATTTTTATCAAACTCGATGTGTAACAATATCGTAAGGTCTCCTGCTATTTTGTTACAAATGGGGATAGGGACCAATTTAGCTAAAAATATAAACACGTTTAATAACCTCTTCTCATGAACCGCTTCATGAATCTTCATCAAACTACTGCTGTAATTATTCGTCTAAGGATAAACGAAACAAAATTGCAACCCTACGAAACCTTTGCGAAAAATTAAAAGAGAACCATTTAAATTGTTAAAGTGCGATGTTTAGTTTTGCAATTTGAAAAATGTTAGATGAAAGATGAATGTTAGATGAAAAATTCATAAACTTCTTTCCTTATTACAATTCGCCGACCATCATTTTTAACGATATTTCTTGTTAGATATGTAATCATCTTTCACATTTAGTACAGGCTGCCATACTATAAAGATGCTCTTTGCTTTGCCCTTTTGTTTTAAACTTTTTGTTTCGTTTATCACGGTATCTAAAATAAGTATCGAATATTTGTTATAAAAACTCATGTTAGCAGTTCACATGTGTCATGCGTGTCAAGTTAAACAAAGCAAGAAAACTTTAACTGCCAAACTTTGATAAATCTCGTCTGTATTGATCACGCTCGCAAGCGTAAAATTTACAGCTAATTATTTAGGGCCATTGTGTAGAATAAGATACAATGTGATGCCTGTTTCATTCTGCCCGTATTTTTTGTCCGTCCGTGTGTCAACACAAAACAAGAAACCTAGCCTTCAATACATCAGGTCTGCATTGATCACGCTCGCAAGAGTAAAATCATTTAGGGCCCATTCTAAAATAAAATGTCATGTCTATCAGTTTTGATAACGAAAATCTGAGCATTCTTCGAGTGATATGATATGAGTGCGTAAATATGGCGAAATAAACAGGTAAATTACAAATAGTAAATAATATATCACAATAAATATAATGTATTTAACTAATATAATGATCCTTTATAATATTGTAATTAAAGGCGGCTACCTTCGCTTATATGTTCATATAAGATATGTATATATAGAGTCGGCTACGTAGACCTTTAGTCGGAACCGGTTACCTAGCCACTGCCATAGATCGATATTGCCTGTTGTAAACATCAATTTAAAATGCAAATAAAACACGTAATACTGGACTGTTGCTCTCTTAGAAAATACGTACGATATAATGAATGCTGTCCTTTGGTCGTGATGACTATAATGTGCGCAAATTACTGCCTAATTTCTTCCATTTCTTTCTCACACGTTTTATAGCGCAAGAAAGTACTGAGCAGTTAAATATAGAGTAAATATGATGACCGCTCAAGTATGTATCAAATGGGCACAAAACGCGGACGGATTCCTTCTGTTTTTTATGGTCAGTAAATTCTAAATTATATAATAGCGCTAGAAATTGTTGACCAGTTAAATATAGAGTAAATATGTTGACCGCATATGTATGTATTATCGCCAGAAAGTGCTGACCAGTTAAATATAGAGTAAATCTGTTTAACGCTCATGTATGTACCAGCGCTAGAAAGTGCTGACCAGTAAAGTATAGTGCAAATCTGCGGGCCACTCATGTATGTATTAAATATGGACAAATCGCTGACAGATTCCTTCTATTTCTTCGTGGTCAGCAATTCCTAACATATCTTATTGCGCTGAATAGTGTTAACTAGTTAAATATAAAATAAATGTAATGACCGCTTATGTATGTATAGTTTTGCTACTGTATGTATTTAATGTGCGCAAAAAGCGGACTGAGTCCTTCTATTTCTTTCTGGTCAGCAAATTCTATAATATATCATAGCGCTAGAATGTGCTGATCAGCTAAATATAGTGTAAATCCGAAGACCACTCATGTATGTATCAGCGCTAGAAAGTGCTAACCAGTTAAATATAGAGTAAATCTGCAGACCACTCATGTATGTATTGTGCACAAATTGCGGATTCCTTCTATTTCTTCCTGGTCTGCAATTTCTCATGTATCTTACATCGTTGAAAAGTGTTTACCAGTTAAATATAGAAAATATAGAGTAAATATGATGACCGCTCATGTATAGTATCAAGAAACCTGGTGATACAGTGCACCATACATTTATTGCAGTGTGATAAATGACATCAATAAGAAATTACTCATTTTGCGTCTGGACGACGATAAGTTTCTATTTTTTGGCTCCACTATTCGGGGAATAGGGGGCTATTATACTCGCCCCGGCGTCGGTGTCGGTGTCGGTGTCGGCGTCGGCGTGAGCTTTCTTGGTTAAAGTTTTTCAATAACCTTTGTTTTTCTATCATATTTTTGTTACTATTGCTTATATTTTAGTGTATACTCACATGAACATTGTCTATCATACAATCAAAGTATGTGTAGGGGCTGGGTCCATTATACCCAAGGTCAAGGTCACAAAGATGTTATACTTTGAATTATTTCCATGTTAAATGTTTTCGAAAGCTTCGTTTATAGACATGTCTTTTGTACTTTAAAAGATAATGACATGATAATGAAATTCAAAATATTTCTTTATAATCATCGTCCGCATGTGTTGTTACAGTCCCCATACTGCATATGTTGATACAGTCCCCATACCTCTTATTGTGTTTTTGACACAATTATGCCCCTTTCGTACTTAAAATTGTTTGGCAATCTTTCCTTTCTGGACATGACTTTAGTACAGTATAAGATAAATACTTGAAACTTAAAATGTATCATTATCATCATCATCTGTATGTGTGGTAACAATCCCCATTACTCTGACTTGTATATCTTACTAAAATGCGATATTTTTAACAATGTGATTTTTATAAAGACATTGAGTGCAATATTTTAAGTGAAATATATCTATAAATCTAACAAATCTAAATACTCTTTGTAACGTCATGATGTGTGTATTATTCTGTATATTTATGCAAACTAACGATAACAAATCAAACTATAAGCCAACACAGATTTAACCGAATATGTCTTTTTTTCTGAGCTGATTTTTATTTGCACTATGGTCATAGGCCTTTGGGATGATAGGTCAATAATTACTCTGTAAGACTTTTTCGTGCTTTGTGTGATTAAATCATGTTCTAATGTCAATCTTCTTTCAATCTAAAAATATTCACTATTTGTCAGATATAAACGCAGTTTGATTACTTAAGAAATAATTCGCGACTTAGTACTGTTCATTTGAGTATAATGTTTTACGTGTTTTAAGTGTTTAGTGTAGTACATACCAAAATGGAAACTGCTAAACCGCTATTTATATCATATAAATACATTTTGTTTTGTATTTCTTTGTTAACACTGATTCGATTCAGTTTTGCATTACTTAAACGATTTTTTACGATGAATTGTTCAACTTACGGCATATATTTATACCAGCATGCAACATCATGAAAGTGTCTTATGACTAATGTTCACCTTACATTCCCTTTCATAAACAATAGACTGTGGTTTAGTAGTTCACATTTGTGCATGAAACATATGGGCGTATTTAGTTTATAGAAGCCGGTCTTCACACGCACTTTAAACAAAAACCATGTATTTCATACCAAAATATAAATTTCTAAACCACAACCAAAATATACGTATATCTTAATATCTTATAACTACTACTTGAAATATTCAGTCTAATTTTTATTTTGGGAGTTATACTTCGCGGGATCACTGCAGCAAACGTTTTACTGTCGTGTCACAATGCAGTTTTCCCATTGGTCACATCCGGTAACAAACACATTTACCATACCGCAATTGTTCCGCCTTTACGTAACGTCAAAGCAATGGTACATAGGTTTATTGTTTAAAATGCAAACGCAAATTTAACATATACTAATAAGGTAGCCTGTCAAATAGTAATATACTTTGTTGACTTAGAAACCTATATAAAAGTACATTTGTAAATATATTGTCTACAGTCATACGACAGACTAGCATAGTGTATCATTTAACCGGGGAAATGCAGTTTGATATTAATAGGTTAGATACAAGTAGCCATATTATAAGAAAAAACATCTAAGCAATCATATGTTTTTCACATTATTTATATAAATAAATAATGTATCTCTGACAGGTAAAAACACCCCAAAATAATAACATTTAGTAAAAATATCGTTTCAAACATACGCAAATGTTCAGCTCTCACATGCCACATTTAAAAATGGAGTTCTTACAAATGTTTTAAATGAATCCAATAAACAATATAATATGAGTTAGATACTTAAATAAGCCATTGATGGAAATAAAAGTATATGAGATTGCATATTTCAATTAACCGTAATTTTGACATATAAGTATTACGCTAGAAGATTTGGTAAGTGCATGTTATCATACAGTTTACTGATGTATGCAACATCGCTGTACAAATAAAAATCTCTCTGAAATATCCCTACAAGTATTCTTTAAGGGAATATTTCTTCTTTCAGTTTTATATATATTCCTTGACTTTTTAACAATTAGAAAGGGTCTGCTTTTCTTGATATTTTTATATGCCATCCCTTAGCCTAGGTCTGTTGTGAAAAAGTCGTGAAATTAACCACTCTACATTATGTTGTATCAAGTAACATATCGCTGCAAAAGTATTATAAGGTTATTTAACATTGTTCTATACAATACGGAGATATATTTGGACGAGTACCCAGCTGAGAAAACCATATTGGACGAGCCGCTAGGCGAGTTCAATATGGTTTTCTCAGCTGGGTACTCGTCCAAATATATCTCGTGTTGTACAGTACAATGTTAAATGACCTTTTTATTCTATATCTCTTTTATCTTACTATAATAATAGTCTTTTCTAGTTTTTCCCAGCTTGGTATGAGTGCACATATATATTATACAGAAAAATGTTAGACCTTAAATAACCTATTTAATAATATTCTATATTTATTTCACTTCATACGTAATATACGTAATTCATTTAATGTTGTTCTTTTCTGCGTATCATCATTAAAAAAATATATGGTGCAACCTCCCTACAGCAGCCATTTGGCGATTTGGGTGGTAATAATACTTGGCTGAGATATTATGCCCACAAACATTGTCAGCAAGTTTGGTGAAGATCGGATGAAAACTGTTCGACTTAAAAGAGCGTACAAGGCTAAATTCCCCGTTTTTCGAGTAATTCAAGGACTATAATCAAAGAGTGCCTGGTACAACTCTTGGCTGGTTATCGAAATTGGCCGAGATGTAATGCCCACAAACATTGTCAGCAAGTTTGGTGAAGATCCGTCCAAATACAGAAAATACAGGATTTGTTGTACGCGCGTGCGTCCAAATACAGAAAATACAAGATTTTTGTACGCACGTGCATCCAAATACCGTAATATATTGTACGGTCACGTGTTGCAAATAAAAGTTCGCGATTGGATAGATAAAATAGGTATAGAATAAAGAGAAGTATTTAATTCGAATTAAGATCTACGTATGTATTGATTATTACAAAATACGAGCTTTGATTCGTATCCACAAAAAAGAAATATACAACATTTAGAATGTGAAAAAAATCAGGCATCTCTCCCGTATATGTAGACAGATTTAAAATGACCCGAAAAGGCATTTATAGTCGGAAGAATTCTAAATGGATATAATATAATTATAATAAACACATGCTTCCTCTTTTTATCACACTATTTTATTAAAAGTTTGTCTTTGTTTGAAAACATAATGTAAAGTTTACGATTTTTGTGATGCGTAGTTTTAGATAATTTATCCCTTCTCATACAAATTATTCATAAAGTGATATTTCTTTAATATTTCTTAGAATAATGTAATTTTGAGAAACTCTACATGACCCAACTGTTTTGTCACCAAATTATTAGAAATTTAGAAGAGGGCAATAAACTTTTATACGTTGTTGAACATAACCAAATTATTTTTACGAATTCAAATGTCCTAATGATGACGTCATAAAACAGTTATCTTAAGTCTCTACTAAAGTTTGTAAGGTTCGGCCATATTTTAGGATTTATAAGCCGGGCTAGTACAATATAGGTTAGATAATTCTTATAGGTTGTTTTGGCAGAGTATACAACCTTGGGGGTAAAAAATATGTGATATCATCGAATCGGTGGTAGCTTTTTGTGTGTTATCATCCTTCATATAGCCCTACACTTAGATCTATTTTTGTGAAAATTGCCTAGTACCAGTTAAGACATTCTAATTGCACTTGACAGCATGTTCGCACCAGTCAGACTTTAACATTGAAAATCAGTGCACCTTAATTGTCAGGTTCATTTGCATTTCAAGAACAAGTACTCAACATTAGAGTGAAAATTATATCATTGGTGATACTTATAAATCAGTACCCATTGCAAGTGTGATAAGTATAGCAAATAATGTTACTCCTCTACAAATAGTAAACAAACAAACAAACATGGATGATGTATGGAGTTTGGTCAATTCTTTGATATTTTTCTTGTTATCAAAGGACAAATCAGGGACTTTAACAAAAGTAGATGTTGATTTGGGTGATGTTTCATAAACAAGATTAATGTTCATTACTAATAAGTACAGACTCTCATATATTAAAAAAATCTAAAACAAATCAAACACCCGTATTACAAAATATTAACCAGTAAGACAGACATACTAATAAGTTGGACAAAGCTGACATTGTCTGACTCAAAAACAGATGGGGGTCTGGTTTTTCCTTTTTGACAGTCTGCACATGTCCGTGCAATTTAGTCCGCTGAGCAGACAAACGCAAGTTGGTAGTGTGAAATTTTGCCAATAAAGCAAGGACATACTCTGGGTGCTGGCCGACCATCCTTCTTGTTCACTATACACTGTTCAAAGCCTTCATTATTATCAGTCGTCCTTCCTCTGCCGGGCCCATGGACATTGCTCCACAGCGCAGTGCATACTATGACGTTCAATTTTTGAAAGAGTTTTTTGAAAAAGTTTCAGCCGAAAATATTTTATCGTTTTTAAAGCAGATAGGAATTCATAAAAAAAATCTGAACATTTCATATTTTTATTCACATCTTTTGCAATAATATTGTGTTTGCAGCTGATATTTTAACATATACATATATACATTTTTACATAAATGATTTTTGATATGCTTTATTTTTTTTTACATAAATGATTTTAGATATGCTTTACATTTTTACATAAATGATTTAAGGTATGACTTACAATTGGCCCTTTCAATATAACTTCTTCTCGGCGATATATGACCATTTTTGTCGATTCGCCGTAAAAGCCAACTCACTCACTCACTCACTCACTCTGCCGGGCCCTGCTAAAAGTAAGCTCAGTTTTGCCGTCTGAGCATGTCATTGACTTCATTTGATGATGCCTTTGGTACACAAAATAGCAATTAATGCCTGATATACCTCAATATTTTTTATTTGGCATATTTTGATATATATACATTATATATTTTTCTTTCATTAGCTGCTTCAATTTTAAAGAAAAAAGACAGTTGACAAGTTAAGGTATCCGATCCAGAAATAGGTAAAATTTCGATGCCTTGTGACCCCATGTGTTTTTGCTATCATTTGAAAGAGTTTTTTCTGCTGAGCAAAAATTAGTAAATAAAATGACCATACATAATATGCACGAATCTCTACAGTCTTGAGTTTGACTGCGAAATGATAAATCGTACCTCGTAATAAATTGATTTCTGTTGAACTTTCATTGAAGAATATAAAGTAAAAAATAAACATTCTATAACATATTTGTGTAATGTAATTTATATTTTCCTTTTTAGTAGACAATACTCTTTCATACGATATCAAAATTATATGAGCTTACCAGGCATCAATATTTGATATATTTCAATAGCTCTGTTATATAGAACTTGCTTATTTGTGGACCGGATACCTTAAAACAGTTTTAAGTCGTCCATTTAAACAGTATTACACTATGGCATAATTGCAGTCACGTTTGTAATATATATTTTTTAGACAAAAGTTCAGATATGTGCAAAAGACACTCCTACGTATACTTGTTTGTCGATTCGCCGTAAAACCCAACTCACTCACTCACTTGTTTTGGAAACAATAAAACTCAACCTGCTGACATCTAAGATTTTACTTTATTTAACACTAAAACAAAACACAACTGTTTTCTGAACATTTCATATTTGGAGAGATAGAATAAGACCTTTAAGAAAATTATATTAATTCAGATACTGTCATCTGAATCTTTATCCACTTCGTTTATTTCTCATTTAAAGAATTTTCACCAATAAAGTGTAAGTCAATGTCAGTTTCCATAATTGTGTTATAATATTTCTTTGAATGCAGTTTCTTTTTATTCCAAGGTATTCAGTCATTATTTTCTTGTATATGATATAAAGTAGGCAACCTGCAGTTCTGAATTACTCAAAACTATACATAATTAAGCTTTTATACATCTGCCCTATGCATAGCTTCAATTTTTCTATTATGTTTATTTTGTATTCGTAATATGCTTTCATTCAGAACGTGTAAGACAATATTATTTAGTTCTAGACCAGAAAGTGTATTTACATGGACATTTTTTCACTCTGACTACCCACACACTCAAACAGTTTTGAGTTACACTTCATTGTGCAGAACAAACATTTTACACACAAAATCATCACAATTTTCATACTGAGTTCAATTGATTCCTTCACTTATTTGATAAATGACTTCACCGTCTGTCGTATGGGATTCCGCCTTTTTAGATATTAATAATTTTACTTAACCTTTTCGAGTCAAAACGTTTCAACGTGTACCGAAATCGTTAGGTTAGTTCTCTGAATATGTTTTTTTATTATTATTATAGAAAATAATTATATCAATGATGTTATTGACCAGTCAGTAGCCCAAGCACACAATATAGCTTCACACAAAGTTGCCGATCACATCTATTTACAGATATCTAACCATCTACACTTTTTTCTGTACAACAGATCATATACAAGATAACATAATTTTATACAGAAAGATATTTTACAATGATTTATGATTTTTTTTTAAGACAGGCTTTTGTGACAGCAGTGTGATATTTTTAAATAAACAGCTACTAGTCTTACGTCAAAGTTTCTGTTTCTATCGTACAATCTGGCAAATGTTGGCTGACTGTCTACTGAGAGAACCACAGTTTATATTGTTTGAAACGTTGAAGCTTTGGTAGGTGACCTTTAATGAAATTATTATGAACAATTATTACTTTGTTTCGTTGTTCGTTTTTGAAATTTTCAAAGTACAATTTTCCTGAAGGAAAAAGGTTCGTATCTAGAATTTTTAAGCGAACCTGTGAATATTTTACCACCTCATTGAATGCGGTTTGGTCAATTTGAAGATGTTTATTCAATGAAACTTGCCAATTCTGCATAAGTCTTATAGTTTTATTGTTGCTTTTAATAGCCATCAGTCCTGTACACAAATTCTTAGGTCCGTCAGACTGTATCCACATGTCAAAGCTTCCGTTGAAATAAGGAAAAGGATTCTGTAACCAAACAGCATCTAAATCTGCGTTCACAATATTTACTCCATTCTGAAGGTATTTAAGAATATAGGTTGGGCGTCCAGATGCCAGCTCGCTAAACGCTTTACTTCCATAGATTACAGCCTCACTCAAAGAATTCCGCCCGCTTCTTACAAGTGTTAGTAAGTTCCCACCAAGTTGTTGTAGTTTAAAGAAGACAATATCGTCTTCCGCTATGGCTATCAGCCTATAGGGGAGATGCAGCTTTCTGTAGAAATGAAGCCAGTTTTGAAAGAAGTAAAAATATCCATCATTAACTGTCACCAGAATTGTCCATTTCATATTCGGTGTTTCGTTGAAAGGAATTTGTTTCGTCCTTTCGTATAATTTGATACTTTCGAAGATTAGCATACAAAAACAACCTGAAAAAAGTACCCAGCGAAATGTTTTCAGTTCGTTAGCCATGCCTATTTAGCTCTGCATTCAGTTTCCAGTTGTAGTTTATTACCGCATTAAAACATTTTATGACATTAAACATGTTATGTTTAGCACAGCTGATACAATAAAGCACGGACGAAAATCGTTATATATTTGCTTTTTAGCATTAAGTAGCTGATAATTCACGATGCGGTTTAATAATGTATAATACACTTGAATCTAACTTAAGGAGGTAGGTTACCTTGTTACCAGGGTAAATTCAAATTAGTTGAACCGCAGCAAGTTATCTGGATGATATTCTTAATATGGATAATCCGTTTTTTGGTCATTTGGTGGGTACTATTTATCCTAGGGAGCTTCAGTTAATTAAAACTAACAATTCGGATACTGATGCTTCATTTTTAGATTTACATCTCTCTATTTATGACAATATTATACATACCAAAATTTATGACAAGAGGGATGATTTTAATTTTAGTATTGTAAATTTTCCCCATTTGGATGGGGATGTACCTCAGGCTACATCTTATGGGGTATATATTTCTCAATTAATTCGGTTTGCCAGAGCGTGTAGTCATGTCAAGCATTTCAATGAACGTAAACAATATATTACAAGTAAACTTCTTCAGCAAGGCTACCGTTATTACAAATTGCGTAAATATTTTACTAAATTTTATTATCGTAATTCTGATTTAGTTTTTAAAATTCAATAGTAATTTAAAGACACTTCTGCGAGAAGGTATTTCTAAACCCGTTTTTTATGGGGATGTGGTTTACAAACTTCGTAAGATCTTGGGTCATGGTAATTTTCCAAATGTATTTGAAAAGATTATCAAACGTTTTATTAAAAGAGGTTACGACCCAACTGTTTTGAGACATACCGCATGTTAAGTGTTCAACCCGTTTACAGTTGGACACTACGCTTCCCTCTTTGATTGCGTCTGACGGAAGAGGGGGAGGACTCTATGATGAGCAGTTTTTAAATGCTACCAGGACTGAACTGTTTTGATATTTGTCTTCTGGCCTGTTTCGTCGGGCCCTTAAGGGTGTTTCTCTTGTTGCTCTGTCTTCTGAAAAGGCATTGAGTACATACGTTTTTGGTTCTTAAGGTTTGCTTTTTATATATTTTTATACACGAGCATTTTTGTGTTTTACATGCCATGCCTTTTTGTTTCCATTACGTGTGTTAGAGATTCACCTGGAGGGGATTACTTTTATTTACACTGTCCCAAGTCTTTGGAACATGGTGGGGGTAAGAGTGAGGTTGGGTGCGCACCATAAACCGGTTTAAGCTCCCCAGTGGTGTTTTTGCCACTGACCGTTCCAAGGCGGTGCCCCACTGTGTTCCTTTGTTTTTTTCGTTTTGTCCTTGTGTGTTGACTTTGTGTGCGCGCGTGTGTGTATGCTTATTCTTCGTCTTGTCCTTATGTGTTGGCTTTGAGTGTGTGTGTGTGTGTGTGTTGTTCGTTTTGTCCTGATGTGTAAGCTTTGAGTGTGTGTGTGTGTGTGTGTGGTGCACGCGTTTGCGTGCTGGGGGGTTCGTTTTGAGGAGGCTGCGCTTTTGGTGCGTGGCATTCCCTGTTTGATATTTTTCTTTGTTTTCATATTTCGTGTAATATGATGTTTTAACTGCTACAATCTCAATTTCGTTTATCTCTGTCGCTTCAAGTTCAATTTGTATCCAGTTTTGAAGAACATGACCCTCCAAGGGTATTTTATATTGAAAGAAGAAGGAAAATACGGATATTTAACAATTTTCAGTGTATTTTAGTTTCATTGATATCCGTAGAAGTCTGCATAATTGATAATTTTACTAGTATGCGCGTTAGCTTTCTAATATAAGCTTAAAATGTATATGTCGCGGAGCTCGTGTTTCCATGGTAACACATTTTCTCTCATTTTTAACAACTATGTATAAAAACGGGGTTTTTCAACGGCTTCAACATGGAATATTTGGGTAATATTATTAGCAAAATTCCATGCACTTTACATGGTACCCTATTTTTCTTAATGTTTAAATTAACCATGGCAACAGAGATGTTTAAAATAGCCTTTATCTTGCTTTTTTGTCGTAATTTCCTTATAACAAATAGTGAATAAAATTATCTTTCGTGTTAATGTAGCTTTAAAACATATTATTTCTAACGTAAGTTATATTTTCGTGTTATTTACATTTATTCAAACAAATTTCGCAGCTTAAGATACTTACAGCAGTACACTTCATCTGGCATTTTTCATGGATAAATCGTTCTGCATGCTGCTATTATTCTCATAGATATTGTTGAAATGAAAATCAAAGGCCTGAATGGCCTGAGTCGGCTAATGATTGATGTACTGACAGTATAGTCTACCAGTTTCAGTTTGTTTTTAGTTTTTTTCTTAAAATTTCATAACACAGCTCGATATTTACCCAAAATATTATATCCGGATACGATTACACTTTTCTCCAGTTTGAACAATATATTTTACAAATTGTGATGATACGAAGACATTTAGCAGCAATTGGCAGTATCTGACATTGAAGTGTACGGTTAAATTACCTCTTATTTAAATCTTTTCATAAAAAAGTTGTTTCGTTTCGTGAAAGCAGCCAAACATAGACGATCTACTTTCGATTTCAAAAATTACAAGAAAATACAATTTAATGTTTCGCCGATTTGTTTATTTCTCGAAAAATAAGAATTAAAATCATTTTTAATATCAGTAGTAACTAAACAAACCAGTAAGAGCTTCTTCTTCCGATAATTTATCCGTTTACTGACTGCAAAATTCAACCCACGCAAAGTTTATAGAAATCATACGATGCGTGTTTACGTTCAATGTGGGAGAATTAAGGCTGATCGGCTATGTTACCTAACGCATCCAGACGATTCAGATTTTGTTTTTAAAAAAGCATTGTGTGCGTTTCTGTAATTTTATATACGTTTCTATACGCTTAGAAATTATTAGACATGCGTATTTGCATTATTTCTATACGTAATTTACGCTAATACGCATCTTATCTGGAGCCCTGTGGAACTATTTTTTGTCTTTCGCTGGATGTTACCCAAGCTTTGTAAGCCTGCGCAATTCTTAAAATGCACATTTATGCTTAATGAGTTACATTCGAGTATTGCACAATTACAAGTCATAAATTTGACAGATTACATCGTATATTGGTCATAGCAAAGGGAATTGACACAACTTAACTTCATTCATGCAGTGAACTGTTTGAAGTTTGAGAAATCTAATGGAACTACATTCCTTCACTGTGTTATTTGGTCCATTTAGAGAATCGTTGGATAGCAAGGACTCGTCAAAAGGCTTTCAGCCTTTAGCCGACTCAATAAAAAGCAGAAGTTGTGTTCCTTAAATAGACCAGTGTTACATTGCCGTTTGGAATTCGAAAATCTCATAATCGTGTTTTCTAAAATTTATAACATATATACAAAAAAGGTTATGTTCGGGATCGAGTCGAGTATTCGGCTTTGACAAAGTTTCGAATTTCTTATTGTACAATCTTCACCAACCAAACAGTGTGGCTCTGCAATGTTTACACTTTCATTACTCAGAGACACCTGCCAAAGTTAAAGCAGATTTTATTTCGAGGAGGCAGATCATACAACTTCAAGGTAGAGTGGTAACTTTGTTCTTTTCATATAAGGCCGGCCCATATCTTAATGTGTGTCGTCATTTCTAATGTTTTCAATTATTTATTAAAATCAGTCGCGCCATGATATTTTGGTCCGAATGCTGCATTACTTCACACAGTTAAAGTTACGTCACAGAAATTGTTGGAGTTCAACACATGATCAATTTATGCATTTTTTCATCAATTCTCTATATTAGCACGATGAATAAATGAAGATGTAAACATTATTTATCAAGCATTTTTCGTTTCCTTACAAAATAATTGATAATTAATCGCCCTTGTTATCAAACCCTCCCCCCCCCCACCCCCACCCCCCATTTGTAAACATGGGAGATTGTTAAGAAAATGAAAATGTCAAACAGTAATGTAACGATATATATCGAAGTTATAATAAATTTTGTTATTTCCAGGTAAGTAAATATTCATTCGCATTGAATATGTAACTTTAATTCGTCTTTAACGTTTTATAATATTAATGACAGTTGTTAAGAAATACCAAGTGTAAGATGTGAATCATCATTTTGTTGAATAAAATATGAATTTTCATAAACAAAATGTTGAAATATTTGTGTATAAATTAAGTTTGATTGATTTAATTGAGTATTAAGTTGACTTCTAGTGTGTCAGATGCTAAGCCAGCTTTTGTATTCATGAAAATGCTGCATTTTTGTCTTAAACATTTTGAAGGTTAATGGATGAATGGATACTTATTAGTCATACTTTTATGAAGCTGACACAGGAAAGTCATAATTATCTAACAATCATCAGTAAAAATATATTAATATCATTATTGTCCTTTTTATGCAGAATGATGAAGAAATATCAAGGAAACTGAAACATCTGTATGAATTTGTGAATTGGAATGAGTAACCTGTTTAATCGCTGATTATCAAGCTGAAATCATACCTATGAAATTAAGTGCAACTGCTACAAATACTTTAATGAGAAAATAGCTCAATATTGTATAAAATAATGTCATGTTTCTTGTCCTCATTATCTGAATGGTTTATCATTTTGATTCAGACTACATACTGTATCAAGAAAAAGTAAATCTAAATGTTTTAATGTATTTATTGTCGCCATGACAGCAGTGAAGTAGCTGGAGAGTAATAACCTCTGCAGTTGTTCTAGGTCTACAGAAATTAACTTTATAAACATTCCAAAAGTTACTGATTTGAAAATGTAGGTAAGAGTTTTCTAGAAAACAACCAACTGTACAGAAAATATTTGATACTGGCCAAACTATACGTATATTCTTTCAACAATTAAAATTGTATATCCTTGTTTATAAGCGTGTGAAAAATGTTTTAAACTTGAACTTAAAACAATAACTAGTTTGTGTTAAAAACTATTGTGTGTTGCCTTGGTAAGATATTTTTTCTTGAAATTTATTTACTTATGTCAACACAAATTGTTTGCTTAAATGTTCCACTTAATAAAACTATATTACTTAAGTGAGTATATAAATATATAATCATTACATCAATAATGCAATAAAGTTTTCAATACTTTGACTTATCTATTGGATGAATTGTAGAAACTACGATATGTTTGAGGTTATATCATAACCTTATAAAACATGTTTAGAATCAAAAACTCATTTGCAAACGTAGGCAAGCATTTTCCAGAAATGGTCATAATAGAACACTACAGATTAAAGAAAACATCTGTTCCTGACCAAATGAAATGTATTCATTACATTAATAACACAATAACAGTTTATTTTCTTTTATGAAAAGGCAAACCTATATCTAAAAGATCAGAATAATCTTAACCGTATTAAGTTCAATAGCCCGACAATTTAAAAACACATGATTAAAAATGTTACTTTTACGAAAAATAATGCATATTTGCCATGGTAATGTTAATTTGATTTTGAATTATTATGAATACATCTTTATGATCTTTGTTAAAAACTGTTATGTTACCAAATATTTTTTTCATATGTAATGACTGCGTCATTAAAAGATTGTTACCAGACGAATCTGTCTTATAACGGCAAGTTGAAACTGTGACATGTCTATTAGAAATTTTGTATTTTCCAAACAATGTTACATCAATTTACGTGAAACGAGGTCTTATATTTTAAATACAAAGTAGACAGCGTTTGAGGTAAATGTGTATTTTTTTTTTTTCACATTAAAAAAATCAAATATATGTTTCACTAGAGAGAAACTATAAAGTCGGTACATTTAGACAAAAAGTAACACATTCCTTGCTTTACAAGTAAACTCAATATAACGGTCATTATGAATACCATATCTTAAATGGCTATGTCATTCGTGAAAGATAGTTCAACTATACACTGAAACAACAGAATGTCATCTACGTCTATTTGTTATTTAATTTTTCCGCACTTATCTTACGGTAGCCCTGTATTACTTTTTGAGCATGCAGTATTATTGTGAACACAATAACAGATACTTTAAAAAAAATAACCACAAGTTTCTGTTCATTGTGTAATATATTTAAAATCGATCTTGATATGATAGAAAACAATAGTCGTAAGCACCATTTCCCTCCGACAGTGTTCCATATTTATACGAAATACATGTTTCGATTTGTTTCGTTTTTTTTTTATATCAATATGATGTATTAATAACATGTATGTTTACATCACAGCATGTTTAGATAGTTTAAAAATATTGATTAAATATATATGTATAAATAAACACTTGCACTGATTCGTTACACCTTTACTGAATTTTGTACGATAACAATTGTACTTTTCAGTTAAAGTCTTAAAGTCCTGTAATTATCTTACTTATTTAATTCAGAAATCAAAATTGGAGTTTCTTACAAATAATCACTTCGACGCTTCAAAAGTAAAGATTCAATTACGAGCATTTAGGGGTGACCTGTCGCTTTTATTAATAGATTTGAAAGGTTATTGGAATAAACCACTTCAGTTAAGGGGTGCCCTATCTTTTTATAACTTATTTCTATAATAAATATTTAAATGACTGCCTTCTTCGACAATTAGACGTCGTGGTGCAGTGGTAAGCGTGACGGCTCTAGAATCTAACTTTTGTGAGTTCGAATTCCAACGTAGATCAATATATTTTTTTTATTTTATACTTTTTTTCATTTTATATTTTGCTAACATATATTTTAAAATGATGATAATGCTAAACATGTATTTGAATCGCATTACTTGTATCCTTTTGCTATTTTCGCTTATAACATAGGTTTTTCAAATATCTTCTTGATTGTGAATTATTCAACATGGCTGACATAGCTCTTGAAAATTTGGTCATTCAATTAGCTGATGACACTGATTCGGAGGAAACCAACACCGCCAGCGAGTGTGAAGATGCTCCATTAGACGCGTGTGTTTGAAATGTATTGAATTTACTGAAATTGTACGAATGAAATTAAAAATGAAATTGAAATAATAAGATAAAATGAAATAAAAAAAAAAACATGAAAAATGTAAATAAAACAAAACCAATTATATAACAAATCGCCCTGTGTGGGATTCGAACCCACAGCCTCCTAATCGCAAAAGTTAAATCACTAACAAGATTCCTCAGTTGTATCAACTGAGCTACCGATGCAGTTTTTATCTGTACATTATTTGAAATATATTTATAGTTTTAAAAACGTCAAATATCTTTCAAACCCTTACATAATAAATGGAACAGTCTGGAAAATCCAAATCTAAAAATAAAAGCGACAGGTCACTCCTAATTGCTAATACCAAATCGGCTCTTTCTGGTTATCAAAATACGATAAATACTGATAAGGTTGATTTTTTACTTTTCAGTAACAACTCGGATTTTTTGTCTTCAACGTAAACTATAATCGAATTGGCCAGCCATTTTTTATCATTATTTTAAAGTTAAGGATATAGCCTTGATAGCTTCGGCAGACGAATTGAAACGAAATTTCGAAGATGATTTTTTATTTTGATTAAGCATATTAACTATCCTCTTTTTCCTTTGATATGGCAAGTTTATTTGATCCATAAGTCAGATAAATCATTTGAAATCCCCTCGTAACGAGGTTAACACAAGTTTATCAGATACACGTTTATGGTACTAGCTGCTTCATATTTTCTTCGTTTCTAGAGATTTAATTTAGTTGATATACTTATGAAAATATTACAGTAAAAATTAGGAACGTTAAAACCAAGTTTGCTTTCTTTGATTCACATCATTCAAATACCACTCATAAATTATTTCGAAAAGAATGTACATTTTAATTTTTATTTTACCAATTCCGGTTCTTATACTACAAATCCGCATATGACGTTACCATGTGACTATTTTTTGTTTTCATATATTAAGAAATATGTATAAAATAGAACACGAATCGTAATACATTGTGTTTATCAATTTTTCGGTCTATAGTTACCCGTTTTCTATAATTGTTTTCGTATTATAGTGTAGTGATTTTGCATTCATATGACAAAAAATTGTGTCACATTGCTGACACAACTCATTCCTGTTACAACTCAAAGTAAATGAAATCAAAATCTTACTGCTACTGAAACCACACAATGGCTTGTATTTAGTATCGGCAACCAAACATTCTTAACTCCGTATATTAGTATTGTTTAATTAAATTTTTATATCTGTTTTTTTTTTCCTTTTAAGAACATACCATTTTATACATTCACATACAGTTGTCTGCGTCATCAGCTCACAAGTAAGAAGGCAGATTTTCGAAGACCTCGGAAGATGTCATGCATGTATGAAGAGGTGTATGGTTCTCAATTAAGACATTAAGTGATTCTTTGAATGAGTGTAGTTGCGATTGAAGATAACCTACCTATAATATCCAACAGTAACGAGGTTCTTCCTTACCGCATCTTCAACCATTACCGGTGAAAATAGCAAACAAGCAGAAACTGAAACACGGTACGCAAGCAAATATTTTCCGAATCAGTTAATATTAGCAGCTGCATCCATTTTACAGGAAATAGCTTAGATAAATACAAATGTGTTGATAAATAAACGTTTTGCTACTGGAAATAGGACTAAATGCCTGTTAGGCAAAATAGCTATTTTTACTCCATAGTTATTGACATTATACAATTATTGCCTTTTGGTGAGGTGTATATGTTGATTTATATATTATTGCATTATATATATATATATATATATATATATATATAAATGTTGCTTTTGTACAATGTAGAACATAAAAAGCAAAGATTTAGTAAAGAATATTTTGGGAAAATTGTTTTACCACACACTGTCGTTTAAAAATGCTTCTGCCCTACATGTACGGAAACAAGTGCTCCTGCAGCACATGTACGTGGAAGCAATCTACAGCCGCACATAAAAAAGGTCAACTGGATCTTGCCAAATACATTTCGGGCAAAGTGTTCTTCTGCATTTACATTGGGCAAAGTATTTCTGCCCCTGCCCCTTCCCCCGATAGGTGGGACAAAGTAGTTTTTTCCGCATATTTACGGAGATGAAATATTTCAGCAGCATGGCAAAGTGTCGTTGTATTGCACAAATGGCGAATGGCTTCGGCTGTGCATATATGTCAACGTGCTTCTACCGCAAAACTATGGGACAAAGCCTTCTGCCACACACATGGCAAAGTCCTTCTTTCGTCCGCACATATAAAGGTCTGGTACTTCAATTGCACTTATACCTGAACGTTATTCTGCAACACATCAACGACGGAAATGCTTCTGCAGCATGTATACTTTAAAGTGTAAGGGAAAATACGTGCTAAATGTATACGAGGCAAAGTGCGAAGTTGTAAAGTCCCACTACTAGACATACTCGTGCGAAGAACTTCTATCGCACATATGGTGTAACATGTGTTGCCGTAAAAATATGGGGCAAATCATGTGGACGCATTCATACTGCATAACTTATATACGGGGTAACATGTTCCAGCAGCAAATATAAGGTGCAATGTTCTTGTGCCTCTCATATGGGAAAAGATTTTTTTGCGGCACATAAAATGTACCTTATTTTTGCTCAGTCTTCGAGTGATAATTTGCTTCAGCAGCACATATAATGGGCAGTTGTTTTTGCCTGTCATTGTGCTTAATATGCAGATCGTTTCTGCAAAACAAATACTGGGTAAAATGTTTCTGATTTAAATATTCCTGCCAAAGTCAATCTGTCGAGTAAATATGCCAAAGTAATTCAGCACATTCTTCCAGAATATTTGAGAAAGCAGATCTATTATATATACAATGGAGAAAGTTCTTCTTCCTCACACAAAAACCTTTTGTCCTTATAAACTGTGCAAGTTTATTTTCTGCTGCACATAATCTGGAATATGTCTGATGCAGGAGATTTACTTTCAAAATGCTTCTGTCACAAATACAAACTTTACATATATAGGAAAGTGTTTCTGTCGCATATAAAAGGGAAAAGGGAGCTTATTTTGCACATAAACGTCAATTTACCACACAGGCACGTGGTATGTTGTTTCAGTCACACATCAAAAGGTCGACGTGCTTCCGCCTTACATAAACCTACCAAAGTGAGTGGGAGCAAATAGCGTCTGCCTCAAGAATACGGCACTGTGCTTTGCTCCACAGGTAAGGGAAAACGTGATTTTGCTGCACACAGCCAAAGGGCATCTGCCGCGCGTGTACAGTATCATTTTCATTATGATATATATTTTATTAGATATTTTATTGCGTTGTCAATTCAAATTGATGTAAACAAATACATATAAATATTTATTTTAAAGGATCATTAAACCACGGCCGCGAAACGTTACGGTATTTTTGAAACATTGCTTTGCTGCATATATTTTCGTCAATAGAGTATTACTACCAATTATATTTCATACTTGAAATGATGTCTTAAAAGTGAATATTCCCATTTGATGCGTGGTATATTATCCTATTTGTCGTTTCTTCTTTTTTACTTCATCATCTTAGACAGCGAATTTAAGATTAAACGATTCTATTTCAAAGCAACACACAATAAGACATAAAACTTTTGATTTCAGCCCTAGAAATTAATTTGGTCTTAAGCCAACACCAAGCATTTCTTACAGGTAGAAATAGATAAAAGACATTTAAATATTCTTTTAAATAGACAGGTAACAGGTATAGTGTATAACACTTTCTTCGGAAATGATTATACCTTAAGTGTCTAACGAGCAGTCTATAAATTGAATCTTGTTCCAGTCGATGTCCATATCTTGGTACCTATTATACATACTTATGATAGGCAGACTTCATTTGTGATAATAATCATCTATTATATCAGCATTATCTTTTTTCCTTTTTTCCTGATCATTTTCAGATGAGTTTCTTAGAAAATTAAAACGTTCTGAAGTTTCAAGTCTAGTTAAATTCTGTATATTTCATATTTTTTTATATTGTATGTCATACAATATGTAAATTTACATCTGTTAGAAGTTTCTTTACGACTAATTATTCCCGAATACGATATTTGAAGCTAGGAAACATCACAATACGTTAGCCATGTTAACAAAAAGGAATAAGTGTATAATCAGTCTTAGATTCAAATAAAGCACACCGATAAACATGCGAGTAGAAAAGATAATATAGAAACAGATGTTGTAACAAATATCTCTTAAAATTATATGTATTTTTTTTCTCTACATACACACTAAGTCTGAGTAGGTAGATAAATAAAATTTATTTGACTGCGAGTTACCGCTAGATACCTTTATGTGTGAGCCTGCATTTAAATCCAGAATTTGTTTGTTTGTTTGTTTGTTTGTTTTGCCAAGTTTAACGTCGCACCGACACAACTATAGGTCATATGAGGATTTTCTAGCTTTTATGGTGAAGGGAGACCAAAAGTAAAACCCCGTGCGCTATTTCATCAACGTCGGGTGTCTTGGTAGAACCACCGACCTTCTGGAAGCCAGCTGGATGGTTTCCTCACATGAAGAATTCAACGTCCCGATTGACCCTTGAACCAAAATCGGTGAAGGCAAGTAATTTGAAGTCGGCGACTTGACCACTCGGCCACAGATGCCTCTTGTGTGAAGTGTCAGATATACTGTGGGGCATGTTTTCTTACATTTTCTATGTGGATATGAGAACGTCAGTGATTTTTCAACAAAGAGAACATATGAATGATATGCAGCGAAGGGACGGATAGAAAATGTAATTAAGCAATGTTATCTACTAAACGAAACCAAATGCATCAAGAGACTATCAAAGAGGAGATATACATTGATACTGACACTGACAAACATATTTGAATGAGGGTTACAGCTTTGAACAACTAAGTAGTAACTTATCTAAATTATATTTTAAGATATTAATATTTTAAGATATTAATAATAATTGATCTCATAGGAAATTAGAAGAAATAATACCTTTTTATGACTTTAAAATATACATTATAGTGTTAGCTTAGAAGAATTTGATCAGATTAAAATGAATTTCAGACAAAACATAGACTAACCAAATTTCCCTCATACAATTTCGGTGACGAACAAAATCAATAGATTCCCATTCATATAAATTAAACGTCAGGAACATTCTCCATCTAAATGGACTTACCAGAACTTGAAACGATGAAAAATCAGTTTCAATATTATCCATTCAGTAGATGCATGTGACATATAAGTACTAGTCTTGGTATTGGTTTGGAAGCATTTCGCCTTTTACATGTTTCCAATACAATTTTGCGGGGCATTATTTATAGGGAGCGCATCAATGGATATTTTTCTTTCTTTTAGATTCAGTTACAATACTTCGACTTATGAATTTGTTCTTTA
This sequence comes from Mercenaria mercenaria, assembly GCF_021730395.1. NCBI lineage: Eukaryota > Metazoa > Mollusca > Bivalvia > Venerida > Veneridae > Mercenaria > Mercenaria mercenaria. The sequence continues at coordinate 53,014 of NW_026463432.1, forward strand.
TTTAATTTCCGAGTTTGTTTTCTGTTTAAGAAAGATACGATAAGGATGCAATTGTCTAATGAAAATCATTCTGAATTTGGTCTTGACACCTCGTTTATAAAAAGTGTCATTTTTCGAAAACAGCTACTTCTAGTTGCGTGTACAGCGATAGTAATTGTTTTTCTGATACTGTTGCACACATCGAAAACACAAGGTTTGTAATTTTTATTGCTGTATGGTTATATGTTTATGCCATATCTGGGTAGTTATAACTGTGGGAAAAAGCAATACCTTAAGTGATTATAGAATGATAAAATATTTTTTTTTTTTTAAACTTTGTTGTTAATTCTATAGTCATTAACTATTTCAGTTATTTATCACCATTTTAGTGAGATTGTAATCACAATAGTAAAAGCCAAAAATTGGCGCAATATTTCCATATTTATTTTAGACTCACTGACCATAATTCTTCATACAAGCTACTAGAAACAGGTCAGAATTATCATTAGAAACTTGCTACAGGTGTGCTTGTATGCTACATGTAAATTATGTAGTCGATGTATAATACATATTTTATCAACTGGTGATATATAAGATGATTTACTGTAGGAACTTTAACTTCTTTATTCTTCAAAAAGTATTTCCGTTTTGTATGGTTCATTCTTTATGGATGTTGTTTGACTGGAGTTGAATCTGTCAGTTTAATGTCACATCCTTTTTTTTACAATTCTATTTGATACATCTAGAAAAAAAATGTTCATAGTCGTGTGTAAGTTGCTTTAGCTGTTCTCTTTGTTGAGGTTCCAAATATGAGTTTTTTTCATCTAGGTGCTGTAGATAATCTGAATGCTGAAGTTTCAGTAGATCATGGACAGTGCTCCTATCATGTTCAGTGTTCGCATGTTAACAATCACTTGAATTTTCAAAGTTCTCACTAACAGGTAAACTAACATTAACAGCTTGTGCGACAGTGTTATTTCTATCACGATCTATTTTCGAGTCACAGAAAAAGCATTTGCATGGACCATATCTTAGTAACCACTATCAAATTGTGTGCGTTGATGGTGAGTTGTCGACGCCTATGTTGATGAAATACAGTGTGCCCCAGGGTTCAGTGCTTGGTCCAAAGAACATCATGTACACTTAACCCGTGGGTGCTATATGTAGACGTCATGAACTTCTTCATCATTTCTGCGCCGATGACTCTCAATTTTACCTATCCTTTAAGTCGATAGAGGCTGTGGCTAGAAGTGAGGCATTGCGCCGCATTGAGAGCTGTCTAGGTGAAATTGTCTCGTGGATGCATTGCAACATGCTGAAGCTTAATGCTGACAAAACGGAGGTAATACTATTTACACCAAAGCGTAACTCCAAGTACATTGATGACATCTCTGTGAAGGTCCGTGACTCTGTTATAAAATCCACACAATGTGTTAGAAATTTTGGTGCAATATTTGACAACAGTATGGATATGGAACAACAATCAACTCTGGGTGCCGAGCTGGATATGCACAACTACGCAGAATAGGTCACATCAGACGGTATCTTAACAGTAATGCAACAATGACCCTTATTAACAGCCTGGTTACTTCACGGTTAGACTACTGTAATGCCTTGTGCAATGGTATTTCAAACAGCACACTTAACAAGTTGCAACATGTCCAGAACACGGCAGCTTGCGTCATCATTAAGACGCCCTGTCACAATCATATAACATATGTTCTGATGGAGCTCCACTGGTTGCAAGTAAAATACAGGTTGCAGTACAAGGTTCTGACCCACACCTTCAAGGATTTACACAGTTAGTCCCCTGCCTATATTAGGGATATGATAAAAGTGTAAAACCCGGTCAGAAACATACGATCACAAGACACGCTGTCACTGGTTATGCCAACAACTGAAACCATGATGTATGGCAATCGCAGCGTTTCGTTCACTGCTCCAAAGCTTTGGAACTCCTTTTCCGTCAAGGTCAGGGAAGCTCACACGCTAGCTGCTTTCAGGAGCCTGCTAAAAAAAACACTTCTTTGTACTATTTTTCGTTAACCGACCGATACATTAGTGTTTTTCTTTTTCTTCATAAAACAGCGTAGAACAGTATTTTATCCTAGGGTCACTTAAATACTTCTAAATATGTATATATGTATGTTGGTATGTATGTTTGTTTTGTTTAATTGATATGTTTTACATTCATGAATTTTGTTAATGTGGAATGTTTTTTTTGGGGGGGATGCGTATTTGTTTGTATCGTTTGCAATTTATTCTGTAAAGGTCTTTTGAACGTGTACACGTGCATGAATAGAGTGCTATATAAATAGAGAATATTAGGTTACTGTCTTTCTTAACTTAAGTTTATCCGCCGAGTTGGAGAAAGGTTTATCGACCCGAGGCTTGCCGAGGGGGATAAACCTTTCGGAGACGAGGTGGATAAACTTAAGTTAGGAAAGACAGTAACCTAATATTCTATTTATCCTACAGTCAATAAAATCTGTGTATAACATATATTTAATTTCAAAATGTTTTTTTTCTATACAAAAATAATCCACAATTTCACTCACTTGTGAATTCCTACGCCCTTCAAATTCAACCCCCTTGTCTGCTTGATCCAGTTACACACGATTCCTTACAATAAAACATTATTTCATGCCTCATACTTTGCCTTCTGAAGTTCTGTGTATTATAAATCATCGGTGCTAACAGGGCATTCGCGTACAAAACAAGCAGAATGGTTTTGACTCGGATAAAACACAGCCAAAATCCACGCTTGAGATAAATTCAAATGCCCGCAGTCTTGAATTTACTCCAGTTTCGTACAAGACAATGTGAGATAATGAAATTCCTTCCACCATGAATGGTTTAGATCCAATAATTACAATAAACGACTGATTAAATCTGGTTATTTGTGTAAATTTCTAACTAAATATTGAGTGAACGCCAAATAAACAAAGTCAAGGACGATTCACACAGTCTTTAAAAACCGCCACCGTACCATTTCGTATGGAGGTTTACTAGGATAGAGTGAACCAATTTTTAAAAGAAAAATTAACCTTGGCCGTCCTCATAAAATGATGAAATGTTTGAGCTTCGAACACAGCTCAGTTTACATTGCCTATAGCACATCTACTTGAAAAAGTAGTCCATCATTTGCATTGACAGTATAACCTGCATTGACTGTATAAAGCTCAAGTTTACACGGCAGGCAGATATCGGCCTGATAAATGCATAGTGGTAGGATACATGTGGCATAATATAAATTTATATCACTGTACTCTTTTAACATATTAATGTGACACAAGGCTTTTGCTTGCACCTTCCAGTAGTGGTAACGATGTAATCATGACCATCTGACTTCTCAACAGTATAAGGACCATTATGTCTAGCTTTTAATGGTTAACAAGGGATAGACGAAAGTGTTGAAATTCCGTCACGAGGTTTAAAACTTCTTTTTCCGGCACAGTTATCAAATCTTGACTTCATTCTGTTATGAGCAAATTGCAAATTTAAAATTGCTGATTAACAATCTTTTTGTCAACTTAGTTCAGAAGTCAGAAAAATATTGTAGAAAATTAAAAAATATGTCATCTTCTGAAAGACTTTTTCCTTTAAGGTATACGGAGAATGTGACCAAACACTTATGACTGAAACCAAATGATTCTCGAATATCTTCATCCCTTCTTTGTATCAAAACAATATGCTCGATGATAGGCCGGAGAAGCCTAAATCATGAAATACATGTTGCAATATGTTAATCTGAGTGTACAGATTTAAAGGAACCAAGAAATGTTAAAATTAAATTAAAGCATTAACAATTGGAGTTGAACTAAAAGTTTCTTAAAAAGATAGTTCAAGGAAATCTTTTTGAAGTATACACAGTTGTCAACAGTTTCTGGTCCACTGATTTAGTTTTTAGTCCGATCTGTTCGTTACAAGAAATGCCAAATTACCTCAGAAAATGGGAAAAGCACCAAAGTTGGCAAAACATTATCAAAGTAAATAAAACATTTTTTGTCATTGGACCCATTTGATATCTCTCAAGTTGGCCGATACGGCGGCCATTTATAAAAATGGCCGCCAAAGTCAATTTTTACCGTATGAGATACTAATGAAAGGTCATCATATTCTCATTCATCCCCGTTCATTCCCAAAATGCACCAAAATAATATAAATTAAGGCACCGCCTAGCATGGGGATTTATCTTTTATGTATCCATTTACAAAGAAATATTCAACACACAAAAGAAAGTGAAACTTCGCTATAAACAGTGAAGTTTACATAATTTTAGTGTCATCATACTTCTCACAGCGAATATAATACTTTGCTAAATTTATGAGAAGCCGTGACGATGACGTCATTCACCGTGTTCTCACACCGGCTCTAGGATTTTTTGTTTGCACTCCACGCAAACACTTGACGGCCTTTACACTTCTTTACTGTTTTAAAAGTGTTTTTTTTTCAGTTGCATGTACAGTTTTCATTACGAAAAAGAAGTAAATAAAAATCATGTTGGCACGGTTTACAAATTCCTGTGACTGATTCAGGGTGCTCGGATGTTCATGCAGACAAATAGTCTGCGGTGTGTCCATAAACCGGAACCGGAAAACATCGAAAAATTTACCTCAGTATATGCAAACAACAAAGACGAATAAATATATACGGACGTTACCGTCTCGGGGATTTTCATGCCCGGTGCTTCGCGCCTTAGATAGATCCCCTATAAATATATATATTTAAAATAAATCTTAAATTTGTATAAAAGCAAAGAAAAACAATTTAAATACTGTAAAAATGTTTTCTGTTTCCATGGTTATACGGCTAAAATATAGCCTTTAAAATTCCGTGTAATATCATCATATCGAAAACTTTTTTTCATATTTTAAAAGGGACTTTTTGTTTCAATATATGTTGTTTATAATATACTTCTTGTATTCCCTATACGACAGCCACCAGTGTTTAGCCGGAAGGGCCTTATGGATTACCCCCTGCCAATTTTTCAGCCATACCAAGTGGAGTACTGCGGTAACTTTAAAAGTACAACAGATTTTTTCATGATTCATGGTACATTGATAGATATCAATGTGAAGAATGTCAAAGTCATTTTTTTTTCTTGTGGCAAAAACTGTTGTTGCTATGGCAACAAATAGTCCACGAATATTGTACAAAAGTGTCATCCTGCTATTTCTTCAAAACTAAGAGAGATTGTCACTTGAAAAATTGTACATAGATAGAAGGAAAAATTGAGAACATGCTTGCTATTTTATTTTTTCATTGTACATCCGTCTGTATGTCCGTCTATCATTTGCAAATGGCGGATTCTTCAATAACTACAAAAGTACTAATTTTACAGACTTTTTCATGAAACATTTTATATATGTGGTAGGTAATTTGGAGAATAAGATGTTCCTTTGTGGTTTCTATGACACCAAATACTACAACTGCTCCTTTCGGTTTAGGAATTAGAAATGCAAGAATAATTTTAGCGAAAGGCTAGTAGGATCAAACGACACAAGAATCCTTATTATGCACACGCTGTCGCAATATCTGCACAACAAACTACTCACATAATTATTGAATATGTAACGCTAACTGTAAAACAAATAAGAGTAAGGTTGAAGATGTTAAAGTTGCTTTCATGGACAACGCTTAGTAACTATTCTCTAAAATATATGGACAGTTCAACATTTAGTAGATATATTTCATCTTACTCCTCCCTCTATTGTTATTCTATTCATACCAAGGTCAAGTGTTAAAAAGCGGTATCACAATCAAAACGCATGTTGTCTGTTGTGTAAACTACGTCAGTCGTATTTGAAAGTCCCGATTGGACAGTCTGTTTTATGTTAACATTAATTTTAATAACTGACAGTTTTGGATCCGTCCATTACTCAGCACAGAGAGCTGGAATCTAAAATAAGGTACATGTCAGATACACGTGCCTGCTAGTACACACAAGAACGTGTAGGTAGATAACTTGCATAAGCCAGTGCAGAGCATTTCAGAACTTTTGACAATTTACATCTTCCTCGACAGTCTTTAGCTAGGTTGTACATGTACTTCAGAAGCTATTGGCACGAAACTGGTCCTTGAGCCAAAAATTACCTCTGGTCAGCCTTAGTTATCTTGACTTGGAATCTTAGGAAAGGGATAGAAAACCCGACCCCGTGTGTGCCCGACCTGATAGGCAATTATCTTATTTAGCATTTTGAAGAAGTGTAGCAGACGATGCAGGAATGTACACTATGGCCATTGCGTGAAAAGATGGCTGTAAGCCTCACTGACATCAGTTACTTACCATGTTTTGTTGTTCAGAAGAGTATTGAAATACTCTATCGTAAGCATTTAATCTAAGTCAGGCTCAATTATAGAAGACAAAAAACAAGATCTCAAAAGAATCCTAAAGAAATCAAAATTTTGTCAATGGTGCGGGGATAAAAATATGGCTAGGAGAGTATAATTGTCGGTTCGCAGTTCAGACGTCCGAAAAGAACGACTTTCAGGCATATTCTGAAAATAAAAGCTTTTCTTGATATAGATCGATGTATCACAGTTCAGTGATTCATTTCATCTATACCACAGAAAAATATGAATAGTTTGTTTGTAGGAAGGGGTAGAAATGCATTTAATGCTTGATTCACAGGTAATCACGAGTTTTACTGGTTAGTTTTGTTTGACAAGACGGCGTTCTTCTTACATCAGACCGCTTAATTGGAAGTACCATGGTCTCACAAAAGTGTCATCAGTAGTGTTAATAGATTAGATGGACACAGCAACACTAATAAAATTCTGAGTCGCAAAAACTAATGACAAAGTAAATCACATTTATCCACTAATACACTCTGCAGTCAAAATTCGCTCGCTCGAAATCAGATGATTCAAACACGACTCATTCACTCGAATCCATCGTCAGGTCCAGACCAAATTCTTTTATTACATATTGTTCGATGACTCGAACTACCAATATCTTGAACAAATTTTGTTGGACCCGACTGGTTCGAGTTAACGGAGGTCGACTGTATTAATACTATTTTACAATTATTTGGACTGCTGCTATCTTAAACATTCTTTATATGTTAGTTTCCATTGTTTCCTTAATTCTGACTCACATAAATGCATTCTGTTATTTTTTTATGCGTACTAGTAAATTTGTATCAAGGGGAGACAACATTTGTTTTTCATTTTTGGTGGGGGTGCAGTATTTTTATATATACAATATACATACATTAATTCAAACAGGTGATATAAACTAATAATAGCGATGACTGTAAAATGCTCAACACGAAAAAATTGATTGAGCCTGTTCATGGGCGGTGGTGGAAATGCATGCTACCGTCCGCGCCCTCTAGCCCAGAGTTGAGCAGAACTCAACATTTACAAAAAAAAAAAAAAAAATGAGAGACATCCGCAGAGGTGTTCATACGGCGGTGCACTTTGAACCTTCAATGATACACTAGCGTGTAATTTCATGAAAAGCGGCGTATGGTCCCAAGAAAAAATAACGGATTTGCCCTAAACGAAAATACAATGGGAAGAACTAAACAAACTGGAATTTAGAATGGGGATCAGAAGTTATGGAGCCTGCAAATAACAGGAACTGTCAAAAGACAAAATTAAAAAGCAGCCACCATATCCAAGAGGTGATTATACAAAACCAAAAGCTATGAAAGCGGGAGTATTGGAACCACCTTGGTAGACACGACATAAAAATCGTGCTGAACGATCTGAGAATATCGAAATATAACAGCGCTGATTGAATGTACGTAGAGACATTTTACGACCGCCACAAGGCACAAACAACGCTGTCTATATTAGGTTTATTGATAATATTATGTATTTCTTTAAAATATGTACATGCATGGCGGCCATCTTGGACTTTTCGGCCATATTTAATTTTCTTTTTTTGGATCTCATGCTCATTTTTTGTGTGTTTTGCCCTGAAGAAGTTATATACTAAGCTTTGTGCTTTTCCCATTTTCTGAAGTATCTTTATACGAATTGCATCAAATGCGGATATTGGCTGAAGATATGCCTTATGTATTTTCTGATAAAATTTCCTACAATTTGAGACGGATAAGAAGACCTAAAATATGGGACCCATCAGATTTTAAACTTTAAAATAGTATTTTTATCAGAATAGGATGGGGTGTAGATATCAGACAGGTAATGCCTCGTATCTTTCTTGCTTCATCTTAAGATTGAAGCTTTCAGAGACAATGTGTCCATGCAATATTTTCAAGAAGGTATAGACGAGGGTTTTTCGGTAGGTTTATTATCTGTAAATTTTGATTTTTTCGATTTTCCTGCATTAAAATTATACTCGATGAGAACCTAGAAGGTTTGATTTGGTAAAGAGGATTTCTTTTGAAAGCATTTGGTTTGTTAAAAGAAACTGTATTGTTTAAATTATAATCATCAGTCAGTCTAGCAGCCTCTTCATAAAAGAAAGTTTAAACCCCGATGCGAATACACCTTTTAAATTCTTCAGTTAACATTAGCTGCCTTAGCTAATCATAACTAGTGACTGTCTTCTTGAATGTACAATACCTTTCAAATCACTGCTTTTAAATTATCGTAAATTCAGATAAGGAAATTAATTGAACAACAATCTATTCAATGTAAGCTGGATTAGATTAACAAACGGGGTAACCTTAACCTATATTGCATCAGAATGCTTTCTTTTCAAATCAAAGAAATCACAAAAGTCTAACAACAGACTGAATAGATGTGTCAAACAATCACCAGGATATCTTTGCAAAACCACGATTTTGGCAAACTTCACTACTTAGTATTTCTAAATGACGTGGAAAAATCTACTTTAGTTTGGATGGTGGTCAATGAGAAATTGAACAGTTCTGTAATATTTCAAAAATATTTATGTACAAAAAATAAATTGAAAAAAAAATGTCAATTCGGACTTTTCCACATTCGGATTGGATGTACGCCGTGCACATTTTAAAAATCCAATCGGAAAATTGTCCCATATGTTTGCGAAGTGCAGGTTTTCCAGGCTAATATGATAAAATTTTAAAAGTTGTGTAAGAATGCTTGTATAATGTTAAAATGATATGCAAGAATGTAAGCATCATGAAGAAATGGCCGTCTTCTGAGAAATGTATGGAAATCCAGTTGGAAATTAGTCCAGCTTTTATGCTTGGAAACGGCCGACTAGAACATTGTCCGATTGTATATATTCGAGGCCCCAGAATAACGCGTGAATGCTTAAAAATATACGTCCACGTATATATTTACGCATACACTTGTAATAATATAGGAGCAAATGTATATTTTAGTGCGGCCAGAATGTGCGTGCATGCCCAAATATATACCCCCATATGTATATTATTATACGTGCACGCATATATAATGTAGATGCACCCATATATTGACGTGTAGCGTTAATTTATATTGTACGCGTAATCACAAGGGCACGTATACAACAAGCGCATGTCTATATATAAGTGTTCATCTACATATTTACGCGTGCACGTATTAGAATATACACTATATATATCTATGCTTGGACGCATATTTTCATGGGTGCCCGTATATCTTTAAAAGTGCGCGCACGCAATGCAAACTTTCGACTCATATGATACACCATACATGTAATCATTTCAGAATCAGCAATGTTCTTCAAATTATTGCAACCTTCTGTCTGTAAACCTATTTATCACTATGACCTTAATATGACATGTATGTTGGAGAAAAAACTTTGCCTCTGTAGTGTGAGCATAATTTTATCGTTGTATTTAGTGACCTAATTATTGACTGCTCATGACCCATGCGACATTGGCCCAAAAGATTCGGTATAAGAAATAAAATGCAATGTATACACAAAGTTGTTCCTTCGAAATGACTTGAGTTTCAAACTTAGTTTTAAAGGAACAAGAAAATAATTACGCAAGTGTTATATGTTAAAGATTACGTTGGTGTATTTACTTAGAAGGTATTTTTGTTGTTTTTTCTTCACCTCCGCCTTAGGAGAGGAGAACAGCTTCTGAATACGCAGCAATGAATAATTGACTAAAATGTTCACTACTATATACACCTTAACCACTACATGTATATAGAGTCATATACTGATCAACTGGTATTTTGGTAGGGACAAACGGTCAATGTTGTACAATCAGCAGACCTTTATTCTGATATTGCTAAAGGTCCGCCTGTAAAACAGCTACATTGAGATAATAGAGCAAGGATACATTAAGATGCAAGTCACTTTGGTTCAAAGGCCAGTTTTATGCTTTATATTACATTTGTAAAAAGCTTTTACTATAATTATGGAGATCAAATATTGAACATATAAATACTTAACTTCCAAAAACAGTCGAAGTATAATTCAATTTAAAATATGATACGCTGTTTATTGATGTTTGTTGCAGACGTACACATCGTGTAATAAGTTGCATAGAAATACATAGAAAATAATGACATAGTTACAACTCGAAATATAAAATACAACTATCCTTAACAGATGTTATTTTTTTGTTTTGTTCTGGATTTAATGCCGTTTTTCAACAGTATTTCAGTAAGAGTATGTCATGCAACGGGCAGTTAACCTAACTAGTGTTCCTGGAATCTGTACCAGTACAATCCGTTCTCCGCAAGTAACTGCCAACTTCCCCACATGAATCGGAGGTGTAGAAATAATGATTTCAGACACAATGTCGTTTATCAAATAGTGACGGAGAGCATAGGCCCTGCCCTAGGATCGAACTCACGACCCCATGATCCGTAGACCAACGCTCTACCTACTGAGCTAAGCGGGCGGGCTCCTTAACAAATGCACAATAAACCCTAACAAATGCTTATAAAAAGTAGTTGTATAAAACTTATTTATTTACTGTACCACTAAAAGTAACACAATAAAATAGTTTTAAAACCTGGCATAAAAAGTAACGAAGCAGTATCCGGCAATTCGGTTGGAATTAAAAGGCCTATATCCCCTATCATATGAAACAAATGTGGCAAATAGCAATGCCTACAGTATAATAACTAACTATTTGAAATAAAATAAATTCTGTAATTGTTACACATGAAAAAGTTCTCTTCGCTCCTGGGGCATTCATCGATCTGAAAAAGTAATTTTCAAAGTGATGTCCGACACAAATTGCTTACTTTTCTGGGTTTTTTTAATTACTTTGCTCCTTCTTATTTTCAAGTGAAAATTATTTTTCTCGTTGGTGTTGTATAATCTGATTCCTTTGCCATGGGTCAGATCAGATATTAAACACAAAAAAAAAATGAATTTTTGCCAATCGAAAGGACAAGTCGTCATTTACGACATACACAGCACACTGCATACACAAATAATACTCCGTGCCTGTGGGCGCGGAGAAAGCGGAGAATAAAAGTTTCTTGCTGTAAATGCGCGCTATGAATTTAGAGTGTTGCTAATCACAGCTCGAGCTGCATGTGTACTAAAGACATCGGTCACGTAACAATTATTTAAGAACTAACATAATGGACCGTATTTGATAAATAATGGCACGTGAATATCAAAACATTTTATTACGAATTGCAAAAAGAAATAATTGCCATGTATGGATAAAGTTCTTTAGTGTATGTCTTCCTGTACTCATTTTTGTGATTTTTTTCTGCACCTTTGGTATCAGGGGCATGAGGGATTTTGCCTATTGTTTAACTCTAATAATCAGATCAAAAACTAGTTTGCTATTTTTTTGCCTAGCTGCCTTCAACACTTTTCATGGATAATTTGATAGATTCTAAGCTTTTGTCTGCATATATTAGAATGCCTGACTGTTTCAATCGCTGATTTCAGGAAAAGCATACAATGCAAAACCATCATTGAAATGCACTAATACAAGTAAAAGTACTATTCGTGTACTCTGCCTCATCCTAGCATCAGCAAATGAAAGCGAGCAGATAGCAGCAGTAGACGAAACGTGGGCAGGGCGTTGTGATAAGCACCTTTTTATTAATGGTAAGACATTATCAACTCAAAGAGGGTCCGTCTGGAGAACTTAGTGAGGAGAGCACAGATGTACGGTTCATTGTGTCCTGCGTTTCCAGGTTGTGGTGCATTTGTTTTGTAACGTTTTTAAAGGAATATCGTGCCGCAAATCATATCTTCCTCTTGCTCATGTGGAGAGGTTGGACGTAAACTATTTTAATTTATTAACTGATATCACTTCTCAAGCAAGGTTTTGTAAAATTGTTTTACTTTATCACAAAACTGAATAACATAATTTACCCAAAGTCTTCAGTAGGTTAACGTAGTTCTGCACAAATGATACATCGAAACTCTTGGCTTAACGTCTTAATCTGGATAAATAAAACAAAAGATAATAGGTAAGGGTAGATTTCTCGGAAGCACACAGCACTAAAACAAGGCCACAGAGCCAAGCATTTGCATAGAAGGCCCACAACAAAAAGCTGTAATGGAAAAACATTTCAGACGGGTTGCTTCAAACATCCAACAAGTACATATATGGATGGAAGAGAATGAAATGGTAAGGGGCAAAATTGGGCCGGGTGGGTGGTGGGGGGGGGGGGGATGAACCCGAAGGGTAAAGTTGAACAAGGCCTAAGATACAAAAGGAATGCCACGATCCTTAATTACAGCCACACTACAACGTAAACCACGATAGCACAGACACTCGTTACCAAAGATAAATATACAACCACGACTAATTGAATAACATAGTAAAACAAGCAACACATAAGAAAACAGAAGGACACCATTATAGACTCGGACGCATACAAACGCACCCACATAAAAGTCATGTTCGTGCATAAGGGAAAGGATATTGTCTTGTCTGCTGTTTTAAAATCGGGCATATTTTCTTCATATATTTTATGATAAAAGACTGTAACTAAAACTGTTGAAACGTGATTGTAAATAAGGCAAACACATCTGCGTGAATTTTGCCATCTCTTTAATCGCTTGCACATATCACAACATTAAGCACACGTATCTTTATTTGTTCACCATGTAACTGATATTTTATGGACTTACAATTTTGAAATCTTTCATGAGATTCTACATTCTGGAAGATGCACAGTTCGTAATAGAATTATCGAAACTGCTAATTTGCTCTATACATGTACACCTTTATCTTTTTTTAAAGATTTTATTATAAACCTATTATAAAAGGTCGTCAAATTTTCGAAATTAGTATAGTAAAATGTCAAGCCACTGACCCTTCTTTTCTTCAGTGATGCCCACACAAGCCCGAAACAAAGCCCGGATGAAAATATGGGTCTGTCCCCAATATCAAATTCTGGAAATAATGTCATATGTCCAAAGCTGTGTTGTTGTGATACTCTTAAAAGCAACAACAGAAATAGTTCCCTGTAAAAGAAAAAATAATCTGTAAGTAGAAACCTTTCTTAAATGTTAAATGTCACGAACTAGTGTTGGATATAATGAATATATGTAGGTCATGAATACCGGGATCATTTCAACATTTCAAACCTTGTGCAGGTTTTATTTTACTTCATTTCATTTTATTTTTTTTATTTTTTCCTGTTTTTAAAGGGCAAGAGATCAAACCAACAAAAGCTGAACCAATTTTAAATGCTCCTGTTCCAGAGAAGAGAAATCACCTGACAATGAATATTCATCTTGCGCTTGAATATGTGTACAAAACATATAAAGGCAATTTTGACTGGATATTCAAATGCGATACTGACACCTATGTTATTATGGAAAATCTTCGGAATCTTCTCTCACACGTCGACTCATATCAACCAGGATACCTAGGTTTTCATATGAAGGTATTGTAGATAGATTTTTGTATGACTGAAACACAAAAGAATTTTAAATTTTAATGAATAAGTAATATTCTCTTTGAAGGTCTGTGACCTTTCGCCTCTAAACGTTTTTAGTACTTGTAGCAATGTGCAAATTCAGAGTTTTGCGAAGCGCGGGGCTAGTGGGGCATTGACGTTAGCATGCAATTCTACTGTCGTCAACAAACAGGTTCAGTCAAATCGAGCCTGCAAAATTTACTTACTGTTATAAGTAATGTGAATCATTAATATTTCAAAAATACCGATAATTTTGCAGTATCACTCCCTCTTTGCATGCAACATTAATTTTATAAGGGCTTTTTTTAAATATATGATCGCAAAATGTTTAAGAAGATCTTTTTGAATAATAAAGTTCGATTACGTCAAATAAGAATAGACTCGATTTCATTTAGTCTGTTAATGAGACGTTACGAAATGTCCAAAGGTTGGTCTGTGGGTCCGCTATTCGTGTTTCCACTTGTGTCTCGTTTTGTAAAAGATTCAGTTAAAACTTACAGTTATGTTCCTTTTCATGTGTATTTCTATTATTTACATACCATGGTTTTTCGTCATTAGAACATATGTTATATGGCCGGAATTATGTGCTTTAATTAACGTGCCAGGTTATGTGCATGGTCAAAACTCCCATATTGACCCTGACTGGGTAGTCCCAACTGTGCTTTTTAAAGCATTTGCACATTGTCCAAATTTGTATAATTGTTGCTGTAAGTATAAATCAAATGCTACGTATAATACTAGCTGATTTCATTTTAGAGATGTTTAATCAAGCTTATTTGTTCTTTTTTGTCAGATCAACGTCACGTTGACACAATTATATGTCTTATGGGTACTTTGCAGCTTACGATGGTGAAAGAGGACCCAGTGCGCTCCTCCCGGGCGGGGAATTAAAGTAGAACCACCGAACTTACATAAAGAGGCTGGACGACTTTCCTGTGCCTTAAGCGAGACCCAAATCCGCAATGATGAGGAACAAGTTATTTGAAGTCAACGACTTTAACTACTGAGCCACGGAGGTCTCTTTATATGACAATTTATATTCTATTTTTCTCTATTTAATGATATGAAAGTCTAGGGAAACACAGCGTCATGGTTATATGAGTGGAAGAGGATCTTATGCAATTAGCTGGCAAGGTCTTCATCAGTTGATACATAAGGGATTTAAAAACGGCTGCCGTGAGGAAGATGGTTCAAATGAGAATCTCAACATTAGCTTATGTTTAAATGTACGTACTGTATTGATTAGAAAGTTTGTACTGATTATTACTTTTATGGCAAAATGGCATTCTTCACATTAATAAAGAGGGAAAAGCGTGTCAGTTTGTGAGATATTGTCCTGAATGATGACAATCAATGCAAAATGATAAAGACTTATTGATATTAAAGCTTGGGTAACTTAAAACAGAAATAAATAGAATATTCAAGAAACTTAGACATAGTCACATTGTTTTCTCGAGTGTACTTATCATTTCTTTTCATTGCAAACACTGGATTTATATGAAACTTCATATTTGAAATTCCAATCATACTAATAATTACGGATTTGAATTTTAACAAACCTAAACAAGAGAATAATAACTTTAAAAAAGATTGCCATATATTTTATATATTCCTTTATGTTTAGTTTTTGCTTTACATTACAGGAATCTGAAGTACCTGTATTAAACTCATATGATAAAGATGGAAAAGAAACATTCCATCAAGCAAGCTTAAAACGTCTTTTAATACCGCCTTATCTAAAGCCGATGCAGAATATGGCGTGGAATCAATTTTCCAATTTTGTGAGTCTCATATAGCCTCATTCTATTGCTTGTTTTCCTATGACTAACAGAAAATTCACTATGATTATTTAGAAAGTTGTTTTACTTATACAGTATTAATTTTCTTGTAATGCCGTAAAGCATGTTTCTACATATTTAAATTGACATCGCAAACAGAATGCAAAATATGCTTCTTTTGGGACTATTGAGCGATTTGAATATATCTCCTTGATAGGGCCCCACTGCAACTGGTGTTTATGATTTTGAAAATTGCTAAACATTTCATAATATTTCGTACACAGACTCAGTCAAACCGAGTCTACGATTTTTTCTTGCAAAAATTAGATTCTGCTGCCAAGGGATTCCTCTTCCTTGTTTACTATGACAAAAGTAGTCTATAAGTTAAAGACGTACCCTAAGCATTCTCTAGACAAGGAAACTAATTTGTGTACGGAGTGAAATTGTTGAGTTGTCACCGTTTGTCATTGCTAATCCTGTCCATGTTATATCAATGCAATTGAAAAGTAGCCTATCTCTGTTAACTGCTACACAGGATAACACAGTCATGCATCTAACAGTCCTGTAATTGTTTTGTTTGGTTGTCATATACTTCTAGTTATTTTTCCATATGAAGATGGAATTATATAAAATAAAACAAATGAAAACTAGAAAATGCTTTTGTAAAAAAGCGCATGTCTCCCCCAATGCAAAGTCCTTTAGGCAAGAAGTCAATAGGGGTCAGGAGCAAAAGTCAAAGAGACACTGATGGTTGGCTGCAATAGGGATCATCTACTTGGCATGTCCAGTCATCCCGCTAAATTTCAACACTCTTGGCCTAGTGGTTCTCAAGTCACTGTTCAGGCTCCTGTGACCTTGACCTTTTATCAAGTGACCTCAAAATAAATAGGGGTCATCTACTCTGCATGTCCAATCATCCTATTAAGTTTCAACATTCTAGGTCAAGTGGTTCTCAAGTTATTTTCCAGATTTGATTACATAACCAGGCCCCTGTGACCTTGACCTTTAATAGACTGACCCCAAAATCAATAGGGGTCATCTACTCTGCATGTTCAATCATCCTTTGAAGTTTCAACATTCTGGATCAAGAGGTTCTCAAGTTATTGATCGGAACTTGTTATCAATGTTCAGGCCACTGTGACCTTGACCTTTAACAGAGTGACCCTAAAAAAATAGGGGTCATTTACTCTGCATGAACAATAATCCTATTAAGTTTCAACATTTTGGGTCGAGAGGTTCTCGAGTTATTGATTGGGAACGGTTTTCCAGGTTCAGGCCCCTGTGACCTTGACCTTTAACAGAGTGACTCCAAAATTGTTAGAGTCATCTACTCTGCATGACCAATCATCTTATTAAGTTTCAACATTCTGGGTCAAGTGGTTCTCAAGTTACTGACCGGAAATGGTTTTCAATGTTCAGGCCCCTGTGACCTTGACCTTTAACGGAGTGACCCCAAAATCAATAGAGGTCATCTACTGTGCATGTACAAGTAACCTATGAAGTTTCAACGTTCTGGGTTAAGTGGTACTTAAGTTATTGACCGGAAATGGTTTTCAATGTTCAGGCCCCTGTGACCTTGACCTTTGACGGAGTGACCCCAAAATCAATAGGGGTCATCTACTCTTCATAACCAATCATCCTATGAAGTTTCAACATTCTGGGTTAAGTGGTTCTTGTTATTGATCTGAAATGGTTTTCAATGATCAGGTCCCTGTGACATTGACCTTTGACGGAGTGACCCCAAAATCAATAGGAGTTATCTACTCTTCATGTCCAATTATCCTATGAAGTTTCAACATTCTGGGTCAAGTGGTTCTCTAGTTATT
>NW_026463433.1:0-69787 GCF_021730395.1 Mercenaria mercenaria
CCTGTCATATTTTCTACAATAATGTAAACAAATAAAAAAAAAAACATTTCGAAAGTGAATGTGAATGTTAAAAAAAGTTCTGCAGCAGCTATTCAGCAACTATAAATGCCTAACCAGTTACTTCAGTTCTGCATGAAAAAGGCTTGGCTTTCTTTCAATTCTAGAGAAAAATCAAACATCTGGTACAGGTCATTTGAAATAGTTTATTCAATTAATCTTGTTGCCGGTCAGTTTGTGGTGGCTATTGACAGGTGCTACTAATGGCTCTTCATGATGTTATATAACCTCAGAATCGCATTTTATAAGTCTGTTGAGATGAGCCTAGAGAGAAAATGTTTTTCTGAGAAAATAATTTAATGTCAGTATGAAGAAATTAATATTATTACAGACTACTTGATCTCAACAGACTTTGTAAGTCTATGTTAGGCGCTGTATCACCTATACTGTGTTTGTTTGCTTTAAAACCCAATTAAATTGAACTAAAACGCTCAACTGTGAGAGTTTAATTTACTGATGGATGTCATTTATATTTGTTAGAACACTTTATACTTTTAGGACGTTGATTATTGTTTCTGTTAAGTGAGACTGGAAGTCTTGAGTCATTCTGAAATTTTCTATTAGGCTGTCAAACCAAAGCTCAGGTTGAGCTCTTGTAACCTTTAATTTTCACCTTGGATGTGTGTGTATGTCTGTTATACATTTGGAATGTGATCGCCTAAACCACTAGACCAATTTCTATCAAACAGCACACAAGTGATCATTGGGTAGCTGGGTGTAGGAATTACACAAATTCATGTTGAACTCTAGTTGCTACAGAAATGGTTTTCACTATAATTATACAGGGAAAATGACAAAATATTTAAATAGTTGCTTTTTTTTTTTAAATGATTTTGCTTAAATGTTCCTTAGATGACTTTGTATTAAACTTGCTTCGGAAATTTTGATCATGTCTCACTCTGTCACGGGAAGGGGCTTCATTTGCCTCTTCGTGTGTGTGTATTCTGATAATTTTAAAAGTCTTGTCACAAACTACTTTCAGCATATCGAATAATGTTGCACCAGTAATCCTTGAATTAACGTTTACAAAATCTGTTTAAGAAGTTTTGATCAGTCATATTGCATTTTTGTCAGCACTTTCGAAAATGTACCAATTACGTTTAGATGTGTGTTGCAGTATTCCTCGGGTGAACATATAAGGACCTTATGGCTCTCTGGAATAAACAATGATGGAAAAATCATTTGAAATAAATATTCTATTTTTTGTGAACTGGTTCAAATAGGTCTTGGAATTTGTATTGTATACTAATAGTGAAAAATCAAAATATTTGAAGGTAACTGATCTTCATCAATTTTCATTGAACAAAATGTTTCAGGTGGATCATATCTCGCTTTCCGTCTCTTCTGTGCACATTTTAGCACAACTATCCTATCGGAAAATAAGAACAGCTGTCCTACTCACCATGGTGTCAGTATCGCACCTTGATAGCTGGTAATTATGCCCTTTTCATACTTTAAGTTTTAGTTTAGTTCAGTTTAAGTCTTTTTTGGCGATCTTCGCATTATTGATACAATATGAGATAATGAATTGATGTACCTTTCTGTTTAAGTAGAGGTATCTTATTTAGATATAAATTAATTTTGCAATCAAATCGCCGAACAGTGGAGCACACTGTAGTACCTAAAGCTCTTGATACAGGCCTTCGACACATCATAAATGTTTTCCCTTTTCAAGAACACTATTTTTACACTAATCATCAAATAGTCGACCCAACTGCCACAACTCACAGCTCTTGTTAGCTCAACTGTTCAGAAAGAAAGCGTGAAATTTGTACCTTTGCTTGTGCAATGTATGGACCTCAAAATATGAACCTACCTTTGCCTGGCTTTGACACAGAACTCGTTTATTACCAGAGGTTCAACTAATAGGTACAGTGTCATAACTATCGATATTGATAGTGATATTTGCCCCCTCACCCCTACCCCATTTTACTTTCCAAAATTGTACTCGTTCAACATGTACACATTGTAGTTGTAAACATTGGCTTCTTTATCAGTTACAGTTGCACACTGGCTGTTTTGGTCTATATTAACCGAGATAATGTGACTGGAAAACAAACCAAGAATTGCTTTTGCAAACCACAAGTCCCAAGATGGCAGGTTAAGACCATGTTCGGGCAGTGAGACTTGGACATTTTGTAGACGTGTGTAATATCTCACGATCCCAAGTTTTGTGAGACTGTTTTCTCTGTACATTATATGGATACTAGTTCCCAGTGATAAGCGAGACTTAGAGATTTTGTAGGGACATGTCCTCACTGGTCAGAGATAGGTGTCTATATAGGAGTACCCAGACGACCGGTTTGGGTGTACTGTCCCCACTTTAAAAATAACCAAGAGAGATTGAGAGTTATCAGAGAGGATCTGTATGAGGGCATGGTCCTAGTTAAATGAGAGTTAACTTCTCTTTTTTGTCTGGACAAATTATGTTCCCACATGCTACTCTCTTAAGGCCATTACTGAAAATGAAAAAAAAGCCGTCCGTTGTGGTATGGGGGGGGGGGGGGCAACCGTGATTAAGAATCAACAAGAGAGTTATGCATAACACGTCTGGATATCCTCATTTGAAGGAACCGCCTCGGTAGCCTAGTGGTAGAACGTCCGCTTCGAGTGCGGGAGATCGTGGTTTCGATCCCCGGCCGCGTCATACCAAAGACGTAAAAAATGGTACTAGTAGCTTCCTCGTTTGACGCTCAGCTTTGAGAGGATAGTGCTAGGACTGGTCAGCTCGGTGTCAGTATGTTGTATCATGCCAGGTGTTTGCTGCGTGATATTGCAGTGAGGCAGCACTATAAAGTTGGGCATTGTGCTCACTGCTACAAGTAGATACTGTCGTTTATATGACTGAAAAAATGTTGAAAAAGACGTTAAACACATAGACGCACACACTCATATGACGCATTTATAGGAGTGCCACGACGACCGGTTTGGGTGTATCGTCCCCACTTGACGTTGAAAACATCCAAGAGAGAGTGAGAGTTATCAGAGAGGATATATATGTGGGCATGTCCCTAGTTAAATGAGAGGTATTTTCTCTTTTTTTCGGGACAAATTCTGTCCCCACATGCTACTCTCTTTAAATCATTACTGAAAAAAAAAAAAAAAAACGCCGTCCGTAGTGGTATAGGGGAGGCAACCGTGATTAAGAATCAACAAGAGAGTTACGCATAACACGTCTGGAAATAGGTGTCTAATGTTCCAACAGTAAAAAGGGAAACTAGTACTGGTACTGGAATGCTTTATACATACATGTACACACAAACAAATGAGGACACCAATTGAAAAATTGCCTACAACTGAGGCCAGTGTGTGAGGAAACACACAAATCTGAGACATTTATTGTTAATAAAGATAGTTTGCAAGTTTGTATTACATCTAATCATAAATGAAGAGGTCTTAACTCTGGAATCCATGATGGGATCTGGTCAGTTTTCGAAAGGAACCAAGATATTATGGCAATTTAAGTTGTGTGTAGTTTGATTAGAGCTGATTGTGAAATGTGGTCTCTATCGTGTTAACTAGCCAAAAATAGCAAAGTTTGGCCCTTTAAAGTAATTACTTGCTAGTTACTTGGGAATAAATTTGAAAATCATAACATTAAAAACTTGAACTTTCTTTTTATCAATAAAAACTGGCGTTTCCTCACTGTGAAAGTCTAAAACAAGTATGTTTTCCGCTATAAAATACAGTATCTAAGACCTAAGACATTGATTCATAAGAAATGATTTTTTTTCTTCTTTCAATATTGTACTGACACCTAAACTGGTGTATCCTCATTTAATTTTTAAATTGCGATTTTTTTTAAATTGCCGGTAGAGGTAAAACTCTTTTGTGATTTCCTGGTCAAATTAGATGAAATAAGCTGCTAAGATATTTTGATAATTCACAGCTATCACCTGAATCAAACGAATAAAGGATTCAGAAGTTATTTTTCTGTCATTGTTGCTAAAGTACTACAAGGGTTAGGGGTAAATGATACAATATTTGAATCATTAATATTCAATATTTGTCCAACAATATTACTATATGTCCGTTTCATTTTATCTTTCTCAACAGGTTGATATGTCATTTTTTCGAGGCAATATTAAACAAACAGCGAAATCCATAGATTTACAGCCAAAGCATACCTGCCGATTCTGTTATCTTCTGTATTTCCGGGTTTTCCGACCTTAATTTATATTGACAGAAGTTAATAGAATGAACTCAAAGCAAGCAAAATAACCAGAAAGAAATTAAACACTGTATGTAACCTTTCAAGTATGATTTAATATATATTGTATTTACCTTTCAATATGTTTTTTATGATATATAATATTGCAAAATGATTCAGATGGCCCCCGCCATAGTGCTCGCACTTTGTTTAAATTAGCGCATGCGCAGTTTTTCAAACTGAAGACTTTGCACATGAGCGAATCCAATGAGTGCATTAGTTTTAATCTTCAAAAAACATCATTACATACCTACGCATAGCTTGGAGTTGGACGACAATTGGGACTCCCTAATTTGAGACTGTTTTTTTTTACATTTTGACGAAAAATAACGGCTTTGAAGGTGTTTTAATTTAATATTTTGACAAAATGAGACGTCAAGTTGCTGTGTCTTCAATGTCAAACCACCACCCCCCCAACCCCCCCCCCCCCCCCACACACACTATAATGTAACGAAGATTTCACAATATACTGTTTTCTAAAATGAAGGCAAAAGAAACTAATACATAGGTAAAGGAAACATATATACTACAGGCATCTTTCTGACGAACCGTTTAAATATTTTGAGACAACCCTTACTGTACTGTCCGCAATCTGAATAGTTGAAGTAAGTTGAAACTCTATTAAACGGTGCTCCTTATGAGCTTCCTGCTCTTCTCCCACAGCGTATACCCTTTCTCCGGTTCGCACCACATGGATTCGCGCTTTGGTTTTTCATACGTAGAAGTGTGTCCCTGTATTTAGAGACAACCTGCTTAGCCTGTTTGATACAAGTAGGACCATGTCTTAACACAAGGTGGCAAGCATCTTTATACAGGCCCTGACAGAAACAACTTACGATTTGATTAGTCACAAACGAATCAGGCAAACCCGTAAACACTTTTGCCGCAATTGTCAAAAGCCGGTCTGCATAATCATCCAACGACTCGCCTTTCCTCTGGCAAGTCCATTGAAACTGTGTTTGAGCTGCTGCCGGCAACTCTTGTTTGTATTCAGCTTACTACGTAAACTCTTATACGTGTTCACCTCACCACTATCGTGTATTTTTACATAAAAGTCCATGGCCTTGTCTGTAGTGACCAGAAGAAGCCATCAATATTTTTCAACATCAGGCCATCAGCAGGCCTCATCATATCTAGTAAACTTTTGTTCAAAAGATTCCCAGCATCCGTTACCGGCGAACGTTAGAGATTCAGGTATGGAACTTATGTCTTCCTTGTCAACATACTATAGTCGGCTCCTATCCCAATTCCGGGTGACTGCCTACAGGCATTTGCCCAACCATCACCCCCATAAGGAATGATTATTTAACCAAGTTAGAACCTTAACTTCGTTCTTTGTATCGATACCTTACTCCAGCCCACCGGTTTTATAGGCAGAAATTCAGCCGGAGTTTTGAACAATGGCTTAATTTTCCTAGAAGTCGATAACAATATATTGCAAAAAGCTATTTCAATTGAACATCATATTTATGGTGATATTTTGCAAGGCAATTTCATAGATAATTACTACAATTAATCATTTAATACTATGACTGGATTAATTAAAATGGATTATAAACAGATGTGATAATGTTCAAACTGTGATAAAAGTTGATGATGATATCGTTACTAATATGTTTAGAATTCTCAGCAATACAGTTTTTACTTTAGTTCACAAATCAAGACAAGTTTTCTGCCGTCATGGCAGAGGTAGAACCTTTCGAAACTCCAAAATGGTATTTACCTGACAGCGTATTTGCCGGAGAAACAAAATACCCTAGTTACTGTGAAGGTAAACTTGTTTTAATGACGTTTGATATCATACCGTCTTTGTACAGTGTTGCGTTGAATACGCCATATTTTTTCATAGAAGACCTGTTCATGTATGGTTTAGTTATGAACAAAAGAAAAGGAGTATCATTTATACAATTAAAATGGGGTTCTGATATGATGCTTAATGGTTCTGCGGCAAGGGCATGTCTTATGAAGAAGAAACACGATTGCAGCGTTTACGTAGCAGGCGTGTCTTCCGATGAAGAAATGGAAGAATTGTGGTTTCTCTTCAGACAAAAATTCATGTCAAATCACCTCTTAACACTTTGAAATACATTAAAAAGAACATTTGAATATCTGTAACGTTAGAATTTAGTCTTAGAATATTATTGACAGTTTTTTTTGTGAATTGTGATTAAAGTACCAAGTCAGTTTATTTAAAATAACTTGTTTTAAGTATTTCGCATGGGTTTTGAAAACTCTTTTGAAACATTTCTTTACAAATCAAGAATATTTATGCTCCGTTTTGGAAAATGAATTATAGAGAATAATAGTTTACCAAAATGCTAGCAAAAGGACTAGAAAAGCCATTATAGTTTATTGCTTAACATAAATTTACACACATTGGTACGGTGGAATTTGTGATAAATTTCCGTGCATTCTCTATTGTAAACTTTCCTGAAACGGTCTTTTAACTCGTTTTATTAACGATTATTTGTGTGATTGTGAAATCAAATGATATCTAAACGGGAAACAAGAAACTATAATTGTTCAGGCTATACAATGCTTGTTGTGAGTTCCCAATAAGTGGATTGTTCACCAAAAATAACAATCACCAATGCCGCAGTCTATTCCTTAACATTGAAATAGATTTTTCTTTAAAATGATTAAAATGTAATGTGCTCGTGTAAATAACTATTTGGTGCTATGTTATATTCTGTTCTGTTCTGAGATTTCCACCGTTGACTTTAACGATGCGCCCAAATTACGTCGTAGAGATGATGATATCATTATTGGTGATCCACCACGAATAATATAATCCACTTTGAATATAATCCAACACCATGAATATGAATCACTACCCCCTTCGCACTTAATAAAATGATGTAGCTATTAGTACGTACAAACTTAAGAACTCCACTCTTTTTCCTTGAAACTTTCTTATCTTAAAATACTCATTAATACTTTGGTATTATTTTGGTATTATTTTGAACACTATTCACTGCATATTTCTAAAATTAAGTATTTTCTAATTATTTAGTATTATGTTGTCTGAGTTGCATGATAATATACTTTTGATGTAGTTTTTGATAATTAAAATAACAGTAACAACTGATCAGAGTCTTGTTTGAATATGTTTGATGAGTATGTGTCTGTCAGATATTGATCAGTCTTAAATATTCACTGAGAATAGATTATTTATCAGAAAAAAATATTCTTGATTCCTACCTCGAAGGTCAAGGTCACACTTAGAGATCAGATGTCAAGTCAGTCATATATTAGCCTTACTGTAAATGTGACATGCATGGAGTACTTTTTTAGCAGACAACAAGATGGTGTTCAAAAGGGCCAGGGTCACAGTTCAGGGTCAAAGGTGGTGCCTGATTCAGTAAAAATAATGATGAACATCATCACCTTTCGAAAATCAGATATTCTGAAAATTGATTAGAAAAGTTTCAAGGAAAATTTGCTCACTGTACATGTAGTTATACATGAAACATTATTAGACAGTAAACATTTTTTATACTATTTTAACAAAGAAATTTATATTTAGTTTAAGGCATATGCAGGGAAGAGTGTAGTAATCTCCGCTGACTAATATGCATATAGATATTCAAAGGTCAATATAATGTGCTTTATTGTGTGTCTGGGCTCTATCTTTCCCTTGCACTGTAAGATTTAGAAATAACTTGGCACTAATGTTAACCTATATGAGACGGTGTGTCGTGCACAAGGACCGGATAGCTACCTTTAAGGTTAAGGTCATACTTTGAGGTCAAAGGTCTAAATAGAGCGCATTATATTGTTTGTCCGTGCTTTAACTTTCCCATGCATTGAAGGATTTTGAAATAACTTTGCACAAATGTTAACTTAAATGAGACGTTGTGTCGCACACAAGAACATGATGGCTACCTTTTAGTTCAAGGTCAAACTTTGAGGTCAAAATAGAGCGTCTTATTGTTTGTCCAGGCTTTAACTTCCCAATCCATTGAATGATTTCAAAATAACTTGGCACAATTGTTAACCTATAT
Source organism: Mercenaria mercenaria (assembly GCF_021730395.1). Classification (NCBI taxonomy): domain Eukaryota; kingdom Metazoa; phylum Mollusca; class Bivalvia; order Venerida; family Veneridae; genus Mercenaria; species Mercenaria mercenaria. Next base: position 8,272 of record NW_026463433.1, read on the forward strand.
AAGATGGTGTATCACACGCAAGAACTGGATGGCTACCTTTAAGGTCAATTTCATATTTAGAAGTCTAATGTCAAAAAAGAGCACTTTATAGATCGTTCGGGCTGTAACTTTGTAATGCGTTGAAGGATTTCAAATTAACTTGGCACAAATGTTAACTTATATGAGACGCTGTGTCGAGCACAGGAACTGAATGGCTACCTTTAAGTTCAATGTCTTAGTTTGAGGTCAAATGTCAAAATAGTGCACTTTATTGTTTGTCCGAGCTCTAATTTTCACATGCGTTGAAGGATTTTGAAATAACTTGGCACATATATTTACTTATATGGTCGATGTGTCACACGCAAAAATCTGATGACTACCTTTAAGGTCATGGTCATACTTTGAGGTCAAATTTCAAAACAGAGCGTCTCACTCATGCAAAATATACTGTGTCAAACCGGTGTGTGGGGGTATTCAAAGTGACAAAGCTTTAGTTTTATGTTGCTATGACGAATAACGTTCCGTGTAGACATGCACCACATAATATGAAGTTCTAGATCTGAAAATAGTTAATCCTTTTAGTGCACCCGCTTAGCTCAATAGGGAGAGCATTGGTCTACGGATCGCAGGGTCGTGGGTATGGTCCCTATATTGGGCGTATGTTCTCCGTGACGATTTGATAAAAGACATTGTGTCTGAAATCATTCGTCCTCCACCTCTGATTATGTAGGTTTGTACTGGTACAGAATCCAGAGGTGGAGAGGTGGTTAGATTAACTGCCCGCCGTTACATGACTGAAATACTGTAGAGGAATGGCGTTAAACCCAAAACAAACAGTTTCCAGCTTTGGGCAAATTGTATTTTAGACCCTCAAGCTAGGTCCTCAAATTGACAGTGTAAAACACAGTCCTCTGACCATCTCTCTAATATAAACATGTGTAAATATGCATCTGGGGTCCTCAGATTGAGTGTAAAACGCAGTCTTCAAAACGTCTTTTTAATATAAAGGTGTAAAATATGCAAATGAAGGTCCCAATATTCTGGTCCTGAAAACAGAGGACAGTTAAAAAGACTGGAGACGTCTAGTTTTGCCAAAATTGTAAAACACTTTAAAAGTCCTTATTTTCCGTCAAAACGTAACAAAATGGTAAAAAAAAAAACAAACAGCAACACGTGTGCGTGTAGATTTCGTCGGTCCGCGTCTGGCAGTTTCTAATTCAGTTCGGGCCACCAGTGATCCTTGGTTCGGACCGGCTCGAATTTCGGTACCATCTCGCTGGCCAAGAAATGCCAGTAAGACAATTTTCATATATATTTTGGCAGAAAATATATGAAATAAGTTTTGACAGAGAAATAAATATAAACTTTCTTGTATATTACAGTTGAGGCCTTCGGGGAAAGGATAAAAATTTATCCGTCCAAAAAATAGGCTCGAAGTTTTCACCTTTTTATCGCACTTGGCGTTAATTTGGCTATATGGAACTAAATAGAGGGACATGTTTGGAAGGCTGTAACTTCATAACCCGTTGTGCTAGAAGTATTATTGATTAACCGTTTCACTCAGCAGGCTCAACGCTATAATCCTCTGCTTGAGGCGGGCTAGAACCTAGTCATCCAGGGTCAGAGGTCATAGGTCAAAGAGACCGTAATATTCCTTCTTCCCTCAATGAACAATCAAATATTCAAAATCAAAATGGCGTCTGTAATGCGCACGCATCAAACAAAACTCATACGAGAATTTCGACCAATCAGATCTAAATGTACCATTTCAGTTTCGACCAATCAAATGCCACTGTACCGTTTCAGTGGACCAAATTTCGTCAATACGCCCCTACCCTTACGTCATACAACATTCAAAATCATGTGATGTCTTTCGGCCTATCAAATTGAATTTGTTGGAGCAAGGATCATCTTGGACCATACCATCATGCCAAAATGCCTATACCCTAGAGTTAAGTACTGGGTAAGATGGGTAGAGTAAGCTTCCAAGTAAGGCAGGTAAGGTTACATAGGTAAGCTTAAAGGTTAAGATGTGTAACGGGTTAGGAGAAAGCTTTTTTATAGAGTAAGGTGGGTAAGCTTCAAGCCTACGTTCTTTTCTTATCCCCACAGTAAGCAAAGAGTTTTCAAAATTCCCGCACGATTAATCGCTATATATAATATATATATATATATATATATATATATATATATATATATATATATATATATATATATATATATATATATATTATATATATTGGGCCGTTCCATGAGAAAACCTGTATTAGTGACATGATATAATTATTGCATAATTAGTAGTTAAAAATACTGGAAAATCATTGTTTTTCTTATGTTATTCCAAAAACTAGAAATTAATATATTGTAATTCTGCCATCTAAGACAAATCAAATTCTACCATATTTTTCATATAAATGCTGTTTCTGTTGTCATGGCAACGGAAATTCCAAAGCACCCATGCGTCATGAAAATATAGAGGTGTATAGATAAAAGGCCCGTGATGAAACCAAAAATATACGGTTACGTTATTTTTCAGTAAAATCACTTTAAACTGTTCCTAAATATTCAAATGTATGATGTTAGAAAGTGTTAGGCATAATTTGTTCCATTAATGACTTGAAAAATACACGCCATGTATAACGACGTCATATTGCTTTCATGACGTTCTTAACGTAACGTCTCAAAATGCCCTCTGTGACTAACTTCAAAACATTGTAGCTCTTAAAATAGTGAAAATAATCACTTCAAATTTTCAGATTTGAAAGATAAAAGAATGATTTTCATGAATATTTTGTTATCACAATTTTGAAAGTTTTGTCAGTAATACAGCTTTTCTCATAGAACGCCCCATATATATATATCTGCATAAATTTAAATGTTCACAGAATTTACCACCATCTTTAATCTCTTAATGAACGTAAATCGTTGCGAATTGGCCAATTCCTGGGCCTGACATACCCCACCCAGTTTCAAAGCTATGCTTGCAACAAATATTCATCCAGGAGTTGTAAATAAGTTTATGTTTTGTTTCAATGTGGGTGTTATCATATCATAACACATATTTCTAGAAGTTTTGCCAATTTAGTCAAGATCTACAAAAAACATATATATACTATTTCAAAAAAGGCATGATTTTAACGTGTTTTTTTTCATTCACACTATTTTTTCAAAATTACCGTAGTTATTATAAAAAGAAATGCATTGTTATGTGTATGGACTAGTATTTAAAATAATTAGCAAGGATGAAATCAACAGTTAACTATTGAATGCACCACCAAACTATTGGCAGTCATCTTGGCGACATTCCTGGAGTTTCTCGGACCGCACCATGATGAGGCTACTTCACCCTCTATTGTCCTATGCTTCAGCTGTTTTTGTAATCATTGATCTCGTTCACTAACACATCTCCTAGGGACTGCATTAAACGCCTCACCAAGTAATGCTAGAATAAAACTTTTCGGTATATTTAAAAAGAAATCAATACAACGACTTTATTGAGCAGAGAATGTTCTTTTATATAAACACTGACGTTTTGTAGCATTTATAAATTTTATTCTAGAGAGGACAGTATTTGTACAATAAAACGGACTTCATAATTATGAGAACAGAGTTAGTAAGGAATATGAAAAATAAGTATACAATTATTTTGATATGTGGAGTAGTGTTGTGTAGTTTTATGGTTTTTGTTTGGAAACGGCATGAATACACTACGGAACCATCATTACCAAAGGTGATCGATTGCTTTTATTGACAAATATGTACAAACATATTTTTATCGAATATATACTGTATAAATACAAAATAATTTTCCTTAAGATTTACCCTATCATACCTTTTGCCATGAGTCCAATTATTATAGTTGTTTTCAAATACATGATTCTACAGAAATCAAGTCAAAATTACAGGTTTGTTTTGTTTTTACATAGTTTTTACTTTCTACTGACGAATGGACATTTGTATCCAAGTCATATGGCATATCGCTAGAAACAGCCAAATTCGGGTTATATTTTCCGACTCCGAGAAAAAAAATCATAAATCATAACTCTATCATGAACTTTGTAATACAAGAGAAAGTTTTATGGCCCCGAGCTGAAACACAATAACTTAAAACTGGCCAAACTACAAAGTTGTTATATCAGTAAACGGGCCAAAATACAGAGTCATACAGTTTAATATAGACATCATATGGAACATAACTAATGACCTTAACTTTGACAATAAGCAAACCCAATTCAAGACTAGCACTCTGAACCACCATTATGGCAGTGACATTAAGATCTAGATAGTCATAATTAATAAACCAAGGTCATCACCTGACAATTATAGGCTAATCACATTTCTAAGTTGCTTAGATAAACTATTTACCGGGGTTTTAAATAGGAGGTTAAGTTTGTTGATATATATAATATTATGTAGGCCTCATTTGGAGATTATCTCCGGCATTACTTTTTGGCTATTGCTGCAAGTTCCCGGATTATGTAGCGCCTCATTTGGAGATTATCTCCGGCATTACTTAATTTCGGACCGTACCGTACCTTTACCAAAACGCACTGACCCACCCGCTAGATGATGCGTTAAAGAAGAATTATAGTATACAAGATTCAAGATAATCCCCATTAAATCCTCCCTTTAAATAATTATACATGCTTTTGTAAATCAGGCATTTATTGTACTAATGTAAAGGGTGGAAAGTTCTTCCCATTTGAGAAACTTTCAACAACACATATGTTTTATAAATAGGCATATACTGTATTATAGAAAATGATGGAACTTTCCTCCCTTTATCGAAACTTGAGAATTCATGTCCAAAAGTTTTTATTTCACTTTTTTTCCAAAAGGAGGAATACTCTTTCGACAAAAATGTGAAGACATGAATTCTCAAGTTTTGCAAAACTGAGGACCGTTTAACCCTGTTCATTAGTACAGTAAAGCCCGTATTTGAATTTCAACAAAACGTGTTTTAGCAAGTAAAAACAAAGAAAAATATCAAACAGGGAATGCCACGCACCAAAAGCGCAGCCTCCTCAAAACGAACCCCCCAGCACGCAAACGCGCGCACCACACACACACACACACACACACACACACACACACTCAAAGCTTACACATCAGGACAAAACGAGCAACACACACACACACACACTCAAAGCCAACACATAAGGAGAAGACGAACAATAAGCATACACACACGCGCGCACACAAAGCCAACACACAAGGACAAAACGAACAAACAAAGGAACACAGTGGGGCACGCCCTGGAACGGTCAGTGGCAAAAACACCACTGGGGAGCCCAAACCGGTTTATGGTGCGCACCCAACCTCACCTAAGACGTACATTCTACTAATTAAAAGTGTGTGTGTGTGTGTGGGGGGGGGGGGGGGGGGGGGGGGGGGGACAATTCTTCAGTTTGTAATATTTGTTAATTGTTTCCTTTAAAATTAACATTTTTTACAATTAAGGCGTTTATTCTACTAAATAAAAGTGTGGAACGTTTCCGTTTTTTTGAAAAACTTGAGAATTAGTTTGTCCATTTCTTTTTCAAGACTAATTCTGATGTTTGAGTAGGATATAAATGGAACTCTTAAGAAAGATAAAACATTTCATCCAATAAATAATGAAGTTTATAAATGACTTTTGCAAAGTACCAAAAGTCATATTCACTGAAAATACTTTGCTATAACAAAGTGACTTTATTCCACAGAAGTACGATTACATGCCTAGAAAAAGGTGTACTGTACTTTTACTTTCCTTATTCGTGTTACAAAAGTCAAGCAAGATTCTGCTAGACAATTTCGCTGTAACAAAAATTACTTACCGGCTCCTTTGTTTTGAATAGTTCTGCAAATAACTTATAATAATGACCAGACCTTTAGACATCATTGCATTCATTTTAAGTTACATAGTTTTGTGAATAGTTTTGCTCGGTCTAATAGTTTTGGATTCAACACTAAAATATTCACTCTACCTCCACAAGTAACTAAAAAAATTTACACGTGAATCAGATGTGAAGACAGACCAATTAAACGTAATTATGGACAGAAGATATACAGTAAACTTCATCTGTAACGAGTACGGTTATATCGGATTCGCGGTTATAAGGAACATTTTTAAATGTCCCAATTTTAGCCCTGCTTATTTCTCTGTAAAATGTATTGGTCATAACGAACATGGACTTTTGTTATGGATTCAGTGGAGCAGTAAAGTTAGCTATAGCTTTATGTTACTATTGCGTTTAAACAAAATACACCGCAAAAAGACTTAGACAGGGATTCTTAAGGCAATTTGCAGAAATTACAAATCAAAGCGACTAAAAATGAGAACAAGCAATTGGTATGTTAGTAAAAAGTGTAGTATGTCGTGTCCATATATTTGTGTAAAGGTGACTAAACAACTGATAAAAAATATAACGTGAAATCACTGTACTCACAATCTCTCTTGAAAATTACGATGGCAGTAAATTATCTCTCTTTACATTGAAATAAAAACAAATTAGGATATCAATATCACCAGATTGAAAATCGGTAACCTATTATCGAAATTCACTTTCCGGCTGCACTTTCAATACTTTCAATACACTGACATTTGTTTGGCATGCACATTATGCGGTAATCCATGTATTATTATAGATCTGCGTGGCCTGGCGGACAAGATTTCGGATAGTATGTTTGCATGTGGGGAAACCGTTTAGCTTGTTTGTGGAAGGACATTTGCCATTGAAACAATAATTGGAATGGACACCTGGCGGTCTTCCGCTACCATGAAAAGCTGGGAGATCACCATATGACCTATAATTGCGTCGGTATAAAGTTAAACCGAACAAAAAGATGCCCGGGTATTTTACCGACAAAAGATTTGTTTTCAATTTAAATTGTTATACGATCTATATAAAACATGAAAACTTCCAAAAGCTGTTAAAAATATTAATTGCTTAGAGTTGACAAAAATACATTTAAACAACAACAACAATAGCCCAAAACAAATAAAAAACAACAGCAACAAAAAAAAAGAAACAAACACCACTGGGACAATATCTGCTTTAAGGGACTTTGGTCCGGCATTTAATTACCATGTAATTTCTCCAAAAATGACAGGTAATTAAGAGTATAAGATTATTAATTTATGTGCAATACGGTTTTTGCTTTTCAAAAATGCTGCCAAAATGCCTTGAATGCTGAACTACATATATCATGAAAATGCCAGGATGTGCCGTTTGTTTATCAAGGCAGCTGATAAAAACGATTTAAGGTATTAGGCCCCTAATAGTGATGTTTAAAAAATGGCATTTGCTTGGTATATTCTTACAGTTGACCGTGCTTCGCACTTTGTTGCAAATTTTTAAAAACTTTTACCGTGCCGTTTTTTATAAATTTTGTGTAATTTATGGTATTTCCTCAAGCTCAAGTAGAGACAAATTTCAAAGTGGCAGCCTTTATCCAAAACGTTTGCAGATAATTTATTATACCATTATTTTTTATGAAAGAAACATCAAACTATTGGTAAACAATTATAAAACTTAAAATAAAACAGTCAATATCATTTTTTTCTGGGGTACCTCAAGTAAAGGGATTTAATGAGACAGAATTCTAACTCCAACATTGAAAAAAAAATGTTTTGAATTTTGCTCACTTCATTCAAAAATACCCTTGGGGCAGAAGTAAAACCTACCTACATTTCTTCCACAATATGTACTCTAAAGAATGAAGGCAAAATAGAGAATTTTTACCGCATGTAACTCAATATTTTTTAAAATGTCTAACTCTACCCATTCTGTTTCAGAGGTAAATTCACTTTGAACAGCAAGAAATCGCTTATCAAAGGATTTTTTCCACTTTTGTACACTGAGTCAATAACAAGAATTGAAAGAAGTAAAAAGAAAAATAAGAAAAAAAAAATTTGGTCCCAGTGGGGCTTGAACCTACGCCCCCCATGGAAATTGAAGTCAAAGTAGATTTATGGTAGGAATTGAATACTCTTCAAAAAGGAGGTACTCTGTTATGGGCCTAATACCTTAACAGATAAACATTTGGGCCAGGAGGAAACGTATGTACTGGTGTGAATACCACTAGACACGCGGCAATTGTAAAAAAAAATAGTTAGAGTACATGTCCTGTACACACGGTTGCTTTGAGTTAGGTAAATAATACTGTTATTTCCATCGTTTACAAACAAATGTTACATTTAGATGCATCACATTTAATACGAGCGTTTCTAGATCTAGTATCATTTATTGCAGTTTAAAATTGTTCATGCACAACATTTCGAGGGCTGAGCGCGAAACTATTGTATCTTGTTCTTTATTTATATACAGTTACAATACTTTCGCGCTCAGCCCACGATTTCAAATTATATTGTCAAATCTATCTTTATAGTCATTTCCATTGGTATAAACAAAGTAACATAATTGATGATAAGAAGTCGTATTGACTCGAAGGCGGGGCCAAAATCATGAACTGACTTCCAGAAATGCCGATTTATAGCGTTTGAATAAAATACCATTTAGGATTTTACAAGTAACCTTCGAGAAATTGGCTTTGATAACAAAACTGTTGCAGTCGATTTATCGACCTGCTAGATAGTAACATATTAGGATGTTTGTAATGTCATGAATGTATGAATTATTATGCTGCTACAATAAAAAAGTACTCGAAAGAAAAGCATTCGTTTTACCTCATTTCTTCTATTAATTAAAGAACACCGCATGCATGAAAAAGAATCTATCACTAGTTAATGGTGCGGCCAGAAATATCTGGCTGGTCGGTAGCTGTGTAGGTGGTATATGTTTTGTTACAGCTATCGGCAGAAACAGTTACCCTCGAGCCGCACTTCCGACCATTGAAAAATTCTTATATTTTTACTGGATGCTTAATCGGTGTTTCTCAGCATTTTCTCCATTTTTAATAGCAGTTGTACATTTCTTATCTCAATTCGTTTTTATATATATATATATATATATATATATATATATATATATATATATATATATATATATATATATATATATATATATGTATGTATATATATATATATATAAGTTCAATTTGCAAGGAATTAACAGCAGTAGATTTGAACTGTTGTTGAACAATACGGATAATATAGCGGGAAAAAAGATTGAAGGAAATGCCTTTTTTGATATAACATGGTTTAATTCAGTAAAAATACAAGTTAAAAATCTCAACCGATTTCACCATTAATATGGATCTTAAGGAGAATGTTTATGACGTCGTCGCCAGGCAACGACGTTATCAATAATGACGTCGCTTATGTAAATGATGAATATTGTTAAATTGTCTGTTTATACAAGTAGTAATTGTTATATCGCATTCAGAGACAGTTTAAATAGATTGATGAAATAAGTTTCTTTCATCTTTCGAAGGGTATTATTATTTTCTTTCGTCTTATAAAATGGGAATATGTTGAATTTCGGTGTACAGTTTTTTGCACAGTTTGCTATTTGTCTGCTTACTGGAAGTATTGCCGCGTCTGCTTGTCTATATGTTGATTATGTAGTGTTACTCTGTTTCTTAGATTTATGGTTTCTCCTATATAATCTTCTTTACAACCAGAGCAGCGTATTATATCACCTTCTTGATTTCACAGGTTGCTGAAAATTTTATTTTGTAATATTTCCCGTTTTTAAATGTATATGTGATCCCTTCTTGAAGATGAGGACATAATCCACAGATTCCTCTGCCACATTTCGTAATTCTGTATTCTTGTTTTTCGTCATCAAATTTAGTGCGTGTTAACATTCTCCTGAAGATCCATATTAATGATGAAACCGGTTGAGATTTTTAACTTGTATTTTTACTGAATTAAACCATGTTATATATACATATAGATATTGTAAATTTGTCCCAAGTTTAACTAGCGCATTTCTTATTGGTCAGCAAAAATGCAGTTATCACTTTATTCCACAACCAATATATGTTTTTATTTCGTTTTTTGTTTCAGTTGACAGACAATAACTTGGGAAAGATTTATGGCGAATACCAACGGTATGTTTATTTCATCATAAATCTTGCAGAAATCTGATTTCAAATTGTGCAACATTAAGTAAACCAATCACCGCGAAATACGATAGTCATATGAACCCAGAAATTTTACTTTTTTAAATTAATATCGTGTTTATAAATGTTTAGTTTTAATTTTAAAGGGCAAGGAATGCCTGACAATAATTTGATTTTATATGGATGTCATCATCAAACTTTCATAATGCTGAAAGAGTGTTTAAAATTGGATCACTATTGAAAACAAAATAGCAATTTGAAATTTAAGAAAACGGTTGATCATGGGGGCTATTTTTGGTGTTATTTATGACGTCATTTACACACTGATAATTTTTTTGAGAAAAAGATTATAGCCGGTAAAAAGTAGAGAGGTTATCTTACAGAAATAAGTAAATACTGTTTGAATATGTAGTTAGAAATTCAATAAATCTGCAATTCTGTTTTTTGGTGCCATGGAAACATAATGGCTTCGATTTGAATAAAAAAATGAAAGATAATCTTCTCGAAAATATTACGTCAGGCTAAACATTGCCAAGATAAAAAACATAATTAGAAAGCCCAGCTTACATTAAAATGAATTACATTTACATAGAAAGCTACGGACAGAAAATAGCTTTTCAACAACAATAAAAACAAAATATATGGAAAGCAGCGGTACACCGACTTGAAAAGGTCAAGCTACCATGCCCCAAAAGACACAAGGAAAGTTAATTACAAGCTCATCATTGCACACACACACAAACGTACACGCACACGCACACACACACATATGTGTTCATGGAGAAAAGTCACTACACCAACTTCTACCCGGAATATGACTACAGTACCTTCCGATCAACGTAGACGTGTATAAATTCAACACTGCATTGAATAAGCATAAAATGTAACCATTGTGGGTGATTCGTCTTGAAAACGATCAATAGCAACAATTTTGATTTTCACCTGAATATCACTACATGGTCACGTGATAAATATTATACACACACAAAAATCACTACGTAGACTTAAATAAGATACAAACATGAAAATCACTACTTCTTGAATTATACACAGGAAATTCACTACTACTTGAACTTTGATATAACACATACTACTAACAGCATGAAACAGGTAGCGGGATTCTCCTTTTCACCTACCCGATCGGTAAATATTGATTGAAAAATTTCCCGATGGGGAATATTATTGCTTCTGAGATATTCAAGCTCACAGTTGTAGCTTTCAGCACGTTCCCATTTTGGATAAAATGTTCCCAAAACAGGAAAGAATTGGCAATTTCTTTACTATCCCGATTGACATTATAAAACTTTCCTGATTTGGAAAATAATATCCTGAACAGGAAAGCTTTGATTTCAATCTGAATAGCTGTCAGTGATATATTCTGCAACACTTTCACTGTTTTAGAAGTCTGGATGGCATACTTATGATTTACCATTAAGAGTATTTCACCAACGAATCATAGTCAACAGTGCTGCAGTTAATTTTTAGACCTGCCAGTAAATACTGGTAGATCGAAAAAAAACATTGTTAATGTACTGGCTGTCAAAATTTCTTGCCATTATAATGTAATATGTATCATTTTTTCCATCTTCAATTAGAATTACTACTTTAATAACACTAATTATGTTTGTTACATAAAAATGACATTTATTAGGTCTCTGTAAGACAAACATTTTCCTCAAGAGTTAAAACGTTTTAAAATACCAAAATAGATCAAAGAGGAAAAGTAAATAACATTAACTAATGAAACTAACCTTTGCATGTTAAAGGTTGGTAATCAAGTTGAATGGCTATCAAATAAATTGTTCTTGTACTGTTTGGAAAGATACACCATTTGTGTATAATTTAAATAAAATCTGCAAAGTAGATCCCTCGGAAGCACCGAGAACAAGGCAAACAGTGAAAATTGCAGACTTTAAATACAAGTTGTAGATGCTAAAATGTCAGAATGAAGACTACATTTCAAAACTTTCCTGATCAGGAAATGGAAATTACCAGTTCTTTCCTGTTCTGTTTGAGGAAATGTTTCTTATCCAAAACGGGAAAGCGCTGAAATGGTTAACTTTGAGCTTGAATATGTCAGAAAAGATAATATTTTAAAACTTTGTCCTCGGTAGAATAATTTAAGAATGGATTCGAGCAAATAGTATATATTTCATAACTAAAGTTTAAACCTTTATGGGGAAATAAACATAATTCTAATTGTTTTTCTTTAGAACATTTTGAGATGAAGATATACAAATGATATTGAAATTGCTATCTATTTAAAATATTCTACATAAAATGTAGTTCCATAACCAAAATACATATAAAACTAATAAAACTGTAAATGTATGATACTTGTTCGTGTATTTTGCAACCAACTCTGACTACTAGCAAAACATATTTCTGCAAGTGTTTAGCTTTTTGAAATCTAAGATAAACTTCAAAATCTAATATTATAGTAATAATCATTGCGTGTTTAATGCTTTATAAAAATGACATTTATTGAAAACACGTGATTTTATTTCTTTTCTTTTCCCTTATAGGACAAACAGAAAGGTGTGAAATGGCTAAAAATGTGGTCTTAATAATGGAGCTACTTGGGTCTGAAAGGGATGGCTTTATTAGTAAATTGCTTTAAAAGGGGTTGTGACCATTAAAATTCCCTTCTGGAAATATCAAAATAATGATTTTTTATTAATATAGTCGTCTAATAATCTGATGTTATACTGTACCACTTTCTATATATATTCCATAATACTAAAAAGTAATAACTTACAAAGTATGCGGATTCAGATTTACCTGTCGAGAAATCGTCGTATATTTCAACACAACTATTGTCACCTAATATACACAGACTTGCTTTAAGCACCTGTACGCCCAGACGGGCTGCATATAGAGGTTCAACCCCGCGGTTAATGGTGCCATCATATACTGAATTAGATAGAAATACCACACACTTCAGGTGAAACTCGTCTTGCAACACACACACACATAGAACGTCATAACACTTAAGATGTGACATGATGAAATAAAAGATGAATTGTCAATTTTAGTTAATTACATGATGAATTGTACAGTTAAGAGATCTTCGTCAGCGACGAATGACTTGTCGTAGTTCGGTATCACAAAAATTACAATGACGTATTTATTATGGGTAGAACAGTCACAGTTGATATCTATGTGTTGTAGAAAAGTTTGGAAAGGTGTGTTTTGAGAGCTTTTTTGAATTAATTTAGTGATGAATCTTTTCTGAGATTGTCAGGGAGAGAGTTCTATATTTTGCGGCGGCAACTCTGAAACTTCTATCCCCGTAGGTAACCAGTCGACTTTTTTTGGCACAAGGGTTTTTGCTGCACTTGCTGACCTCAGATTTCTAGTTGGCAAGTACACTTCTAGTAAGTCTCTCATATACACCGGCGACTGTCCACGAAAGGCCTTTAATGTTTGAATGAGAATTTTGTATTTGATTCTGTCTTGTATTTGAGGCCAATGAAGATCTTTAAGGATTGGTGTTATATGTTCAAAACGGGTTGTTTTCGTAATAAGACGTACAGCTGTGTTTTGGACATTTTGCAGTTTGCTCGTTGTTGAGTTTGGCACGCCGTACAAAAGAGCATTGCAGTAACCTAATCGTGAGGTTACAAGCAAGTTTATAAGGGTTTTGGTGGCTTCAGTTTTCAAATATGGTCGAATATGACCAATGTGTCGTCTTTGGCCGTAGCATGTCCGAGTCACAGAATTAACATGATGGTCCATGTGCATGTTCGAATCAATCGTAGCACCAAGGTTTCGAACAGTTTTTAATGGTCTTATGCTCGTTTCGCCAACTTTCAGTTCTAGAATTTCAACATGTTTGGAGTGTTTTTGACTCGAAAAAAGAATTACTTCAGTTTTGTCTGCATTCAATTTTATCATGTTTGAATTCATCCATGAGATGATTTCTTTTAGGCATTATTCAACTCGTGTGATTGTGGCTGCCTTTGATGCTTGGTCAACTGGTTTAAACGATAGATAGAATTGGGAGTCATCTGCATAAATGTGGTGGTTTAGACCGTGGTTTCTACAAATGGACCCGACTGGCTTTGTGTACATCATGTAGAATTTTGGGCCCAGAACAGATCCTTGAGGAACACTGAATTTTATAAGGACTGGTTCAGAAAGTTTGCCATCAATGCATACTGTTTGGTAGCGGTCTGTTAGATATGATGCCACCCATTGAAGGGGTTTATCGGCGAATCCAAAGTTAAATTCGAGTCTATGAAGATGGGTGTTATGGTCAATGGTGTCAAATGCAGCCGACAGGTCCAACATCACAAGTACTGTGACGTCACCTTTGTCTAGGGATTCGAGAATGTCGTTCTGAACTTTTAACAATGCGGTTTCAGTTGAATGAAATTTTCTGTATGCTGACTGGTTTATTTCATTTAATTGATATTTTGTGAAATGTTCCTCAATTCTTCTGTTTACCACTTTTTCAAGGATTTTTGAGAGGAATGGCAGATTGGAAACAGGTCTGTAATTCTTGAGTGTGTTTTGGTCAAGAATTGGCTTTTTTAACAATGGTCTTATTCGTGATGTTTTAAATGATTCTGGCACGATTGCACATTCTAGAGAGATGTTAACAATTTTCGTCAATATTGGGAGGAGTTCGTTTATACAAGATTTCAGGAGCCATGTAGGAAGAGGGTCTAATTCACATTACTTATTAGCTGGTTGTTGAACAAGCTTTTTTTCACCTCCTCCTCTGTTGCTGGACTGAAACTAGCCAAACGCGCGGTATCACATAGTGATTTGCGTACGTCTTCTGGAGTTACTGATTCACTCTGATCCTGGGATGCAATATTAGTTCTGATTTTTTTTCTGTTTTATCTATGAAGAAATCGCTGAACTCCTGTGCTAGTTTTTCCCGGTTCTTGCCTGATGGAAGTGCAGCTGCACTTGGACCGTTCAATAAATGTTTCGTTATTTTGAACTAACTTTTTTGATCTCGTTCACTTGATTCACTGACTTCTCTGAGTAATTATCAATTCTTGCCTTTTTTAATATTTTGTTAACGATTGCGCATTGGTTCCTATACATTAAGTGGCCAACGGTGAGTCCTGAAGTATTCCATTTACGTTCTTGTTTACATTTCAAATGTTTGGCGTCGTGGAGCTCCTCCGAGAACCAAGGACAAGATGGTCTTAATGTGACGGTTTTGGAACACAAAGGCGCATGATTGTCAATTAAAACTGAAAGTTCACTGTTGTATAATGAGACAAGAGTTTCTGCATCTGATGTACTCTGAGACAAATTCAGAAGATCGGATGATAGAATATCAGCTTTGAAAGTGTCAACGTCAAGCAAACGGAGTTTCCTGTATGTCACAGTTCTTTTTTACCGGAAGGGGTTTCGCTGCAAGTGCATTGAACATTACCGCGAAATGGTCCTTGGCTATTTTTCCAGAGCTATCTGATAACCCATGATCAGTCACGACTACTGCCGATACTGTTTTATCCATGTCTCTGGTGATGACCACGTCTATGATATGACCATGGACGTGGGTGGGCCCTTTCACATGTTGATACATGCCACAAGATTGTAACACACTGTTAAATCTGATGGTGTCACGATCAGAAGGAATTTCTAAATGAAAATTCAGATCGCCAGTTATGATGATATTCGTGTCAACTGCGGCGTATTTTGACAAGAAATCTGGTCACTCGGTATCCAGAAGATCATTTGTATTCAAACCATTTTTCTTTGATGGAGGAGGTCTGTAAATAACAGAGCAATGTGTAGTTATTGATATTTTTATTACACTCAATATGTTCAAATGTTGAAAATGTATTGTCACTAGTTGAAGAGACTACTTTTACATCTATCGCCGATCTATAAATGAGGGCCATCCACCTCCGCGCCAAATACCAGGGCGTGGCACATGCTTGATTTTGTACCCATCAGGTAACAGTTCACCTAGACATGCTTTATCGATGGAGGTGCCTAACCATGTCTCAGTCACAACAATAAGATCTAGATCGTTCGAGATGATAAAGTCACAGAAGGCTGTCGTTTTGTTATATATTTTTCTGGCCTTTAACTATTGATTGAGTTTCATATTTTATGTGGGATATATTCATTTTCGAATCCAGCACTTCTTTGTTGATTGTTTTCTTATGCTTTTTTCTATCTGTTGATATTACAGTTGGAATTGCCTCAGGTAATGTTCTAATATTGTCCAATTTAATCCCTTGATTGATATCCGAATTACTTGTAAGTTGATTATTACCTATTCTGGCTGATCTGTAAATCAAAATATCATACTCCTTTAGAATTTGCAAAGTTTTTTTGTTTGGTCGTGAAAACCTTCTGGGTATGTTTTCCAGTTTCAATAATTGGTCTCTATTATACTTTATAAAGCAAATTATGTTGCGAGATTGTGTTCACGAAACAATATACACTATTTTACAGATAAAAGCAGTCCATTTTATTGTACATCCAATTGTTTTATTGAATAAAATCCACTCTCGAATAAATAGATTCCAATTAAATTCACAGAAATGTTATCTACATATATTCATGAAATACTATGCAAAAAATCTTGGTTCTGAAGTCACTAGTTTTTACAGAACAATCAAAAACACTTTCTGCTGCCTACACTTACATTTTTTTTTTCTATTGAACATTTTTGTTTATTTACGGATGTGATTTCATGTTGATCGATATTTAATTGTCAACCCGTTCACATGAAGTAGGTAAGTAATATTCATTATTATAAAACTTTGAATTGCATAAGTTCGTGTAAAACTACTGCATTTTTAAATCAAAGTTAGCTCTATGATTTCTGCAATTCAGATTCATTTGTATTTTGTCTTCTAGGTTTGTAAGCACTGTTCAAGTAAAGTGCCAACATGAAGCAAGATGTGGACCGAAAGGCGATTCGGGATACAGTGTGTGTAATGACACGCAGTACAAACCCAGAAAGTCATGTCTCGTATATTCTTTTGGGTTTGTTTCTAGTAAATGCTCATTTATGATAATATGATAAGTAAAGTAGGTAATTGATTCTTAATTTTAAGAGGGTGGCTCATTTAGCTGATGCTATTCTACCACGAGGCCCTATCAAGAAAAAAAATACATGTATATAAGAACATAATGTATAATAAACATGAGTATATTAACAATGCAAAGACATGTGCAGTACATAAAAACATAAAGTAGATACATATCTGAAAACAAAAAGATAAATATTTTATGAAATTTTCCGGTTTAGACATGATGATTTACAGTATTGTAACAGCATTGTAATGAACGAGCAAAGGTAAACAGTTCCAAATAATTGGACCAGAATATAGCATACTACGCGTATATTTAAACAAATCTGCACATTTGGCATATAAATAATTCTTGATTGTGTTTGATCGCAAAGTGAAAGAAGCATCATTAGCTTGGGGTTGCAAGTACTTTACACAAATATTATTTGGATGTAAATTATTCGCAATTTTATACATAAACACGCATTTGTATAAACAAAGTCGCATATAAAATCGCTGTATTGATAGAGAAAATAATACCTGGTTAAAATCTCTATTTCCCGGACCTTTAATGAAACGACACGCTCGTTTCTGAAATAGTATTAATTTGTGTATATTTGAATTCGTTGTGTATTTCATTTGATAGTGATTATATGTATGCCTTGTAAAACAAAATTATATAATGTGTTTCTAGAAAATTCTGGATTCTTGATAGCAACCAAATATACGACGTCATTTCTTTGCAAATAGTTTTATATGTGAATCCCATTTCAAATCATGTTGAATATAAACAGCTAAAAATGTTCACCAGATGATTGTCCAAGTATTACATTTTATATGAAAGCTGAAAGTGCAATATTATTATTATCATTGAAATAACTTAAGGACGTACACTTATTTATCAAAACAACATTTATAATTGTCAGTCGAGATTGTTTGATGATGGCTGATCCCATCTATAATAATAAAAAATAAACATCTGCTTGTTTATGCAATGACCAATACATAATCATATATGTCTTCAGATGTAAATTAAATAATCTTTACATAACCTGTTCAAAGATGTACTTATTAAACGCTGCATGTTATCTAAGTTACCTTAACGATTAATTGATAATGATAAAACTCAAATGGGGTGATTTGTACGGTAAAAACAACCAAATTCATAGCAGCTGGGTTCTAGGATATACAGAATATGCTTTTGTTGATGCTACCGCTAAAGTTTGTTATCTGAATCGATAATTTCATTTTGTAATTTACGTTTCCGTTTGTTTTACAAAAAACGCTTATATCAGTTATTTCAATAGGCATAGTTGCCAGAATATATCAGATATGTTTAAAATATAGTATTTTCATATACATATATTTTAGAATAACTTTTGTAATAGTTTTAAGAACAAGTGCGTTACCATTACAATAAACATTACTAAAATTCACGATATAATCATTTCATTGCAGTCATAAGATTGTTTATGCCTTACAATAAATTTTAGATAAAGATCATGTGCTTATCTTATCAAGTTTGAACTAGTTTAATAAAAAAATGTTTGTAGCACAGCATTTACATTGTAGCCTATGTTACTATACGTTACTGAATATGTTTTAGTAACTGAATAATACATTCTTACAACTACTTATCTGTTTAACTAAAATCAAATCACATTAATCATAAACGAGAAACAATTACGTTTAGCATTAAACATTCTTCTGCAACCTTGTAATAAGCAATTTAGTATTTACTGCTAATAACAGTGCTATGTTTCCCTCCCGCTTAACTCAGAAGGTAGAGCGTAGATAGATCTACGGACCGCAGAGTCGAAAGTTCGATCTCCGGGCGGGGCGTATGTTCTCCGTGATGATTTGAAAAAATACACTGTGTCTCAAATGAAAAGTTGACAGTTTCTGGCGGAGAACAGGTTTTTACTGGTACATAATCAAGAAACACTCATTAGGTTAACTGCCCGCCGTTACATAACTGAAATACTGTTTAAAAATGACGATAAAACCACAACAAACAAAACCAATTGATATCTGTAGTCACCTAAGACACCATTGACACTATTATTATCTGTTTCGTATACGGTGCCAATTATATTGGTCGTCTCTACATCTTCAAAGTATCATCAGAGTTATCCTCGTCACATTTTTTGGTGTGTCAGAAGTATTTTCTGCTAGTTCTCGATGTACTATAATATTGCAACACCAGTAATATTCCAACACATTTTCTGATCCAAATTTCAATCTGCTTTCGTCTACTTTTTGTAGAGATGTATGGTCTCATGAGCATAAGTCTAAATGAACACGTGATAGTTCACACGTTTTATGTACATTTTAAAATGCGACTGGCGCGGTGGCAACAGCCTCATGTCTTTACCGTGGTATGTACTCAGAGCATTGCCAGTACGTACTTGACACTTTTCAAGAAACATGTCATATCTACGTTGGTAATGTCATTGTACTCTTTGTGTCTATAGATTGCACAGACACTAATTTCGATGCCGTTAAAGAGGTCATCAGAACAATGATGTGTATAACCTATTTCCGCTAAAGTTGCAACATACTCCGGGTTTTTCTCTATAAATCTGAGCGGTTCCACTTTTCCTCTGCGAACAAAAGCGTGTTCTAACTATGATTGCGTCTTTAGTGTCAAAATAGTAATATTGATGTCTGAGCAGTTAAGTATTGTTCTTGTGTCTGTTATTTACTGTGTAGAGGTCGAGCTTTACCTTTGTGCCTACTTCACTTGTAAGCAACTAACAGTTTGCACCAGTAACAAAATACAGTTGTCCTCCTTTCAACTTTGATGCATAAGAATCTGAAAACATTAGATTGATCAGCTGCGTTTTATTTTGACTATTTGACATGAATGCTTTCCAGTCACATAGCGTTTTTGTTTTTGCTCCTGACAGTAAGGGTTATCGAGCAGCTCTACATCTCAATTCTAGGTTTAGTCATGCTGAGCAGCCAAAAAGAATCAACTGTCAAAACCACGTTACGTTCTGTTCTTATCTGTGATATTGTCTTTTGGGAATTGGCTACTTTCCTTCTAACTTCAGCTGTGGCAAATATTTTAAGTTTGATTCTCCATATGGGTCCATGGAAAGAAACTTTTGATAATATCATCCATTGACTTTTACTTATTTCAGTAACTTACGAAGGTCATGAGCGACGTATCCTTTCGCAGAAACACCAGACGACACACAGTAAAGTTCATCTTTGCTATTTTCAGTCTGGAATGCGTTTATGAAGGATTATATTGCCATCATAACATTACTCCTTCTTTACTTCTGCGTATCTGAGCAAGTTGTACTTTGTGTGTTTAGGCAGGTATTCTCTATTTATGTCTGCATTCTAAAGTGTTGCTCCAACATACCTGGACGCATACTTATAAATGACACTTTTACCTACAAATATGAATTTGTATATTCTGTCTTTATATATTGCAACATTGTGTAGCTAGTAAACGATTTATGGTTAACAGTAGAGCCAGTCAGTATTTTCTATAAGAAAAATAATTGTAACGTATAAAGTAGGCTGTAAAATTGAAAGAACCCGACTGCAGGATGCAGTAATTACGGAATGATAGCTCATACAATATATACTTTAAGAAAATCAAAGCGTAGAAATATCTCTAGAGGGTGGGTTGGGGGTATTGTCAGCTCAATGCCTAATGTATGCTCGAGGAATAATGCTAAAATTTTACATCAGCTTGCTCATGGTTCTCAAGTTAAAATGTTAATAGAACTTTACGTTTCACTTCGCTAACAAAACTGGAACATCTTGTATTATCATGAAAAATATAGTATATTTTACACGAACCCTAATAAAATAATCATTTGTTACTATATTATTTAAATCAAATGAATGCCTTTGTACTTTATTATAGTTGAATAAAAACAATCAAGAGAGTATTGCTAGAATCACCGATTGAAAATGGTCAAACTGTGAAATTAAATTATTTCGATAGTTGATCTTGGTAAAGTAATAACAAATCGTAACATTTTTCGTTTCAATTTTCAATGTTTACTCATATCTAAGTTATTTTGTCGACAGATCACGGTTTATATTTGGATTCGAAATTGGTGTAATAAAGAAGTTCGAATGCGAAGTCCATACATTTGATCCAAGGTATGAAATAAAAAATATCTTTTCCATAAAGTTTTATTAACGATGTGGCGATAAGCATAAAATTTAAACACTTAGGAGATATTCAGGAGAATATAGCAAACTTTGATCATAGCGTGATTTTATACTCAGGCTCTTCGAACAAACCACATCTCAAATCTCATTGCATAATCTAAAAGGAACCTTGATAGACGATAACTTGAAGGAAACAACTGAGCATGATATGTTAAGCTACAATATATCTTGTAAGATATGTTGTCTAAAATGAAGCGTTTTCAGTGAGTTCACCTACGCATAAGACGAGCGTTGTTGAATTACGTGAACACAGGCTTGACACCTTTATCAGATAAAAACTTAAACTAAACATATCTGCATAAAAGTGGTGTTGTAGCCTGTACTTTGTGGTATGAAGGGTGTTATTTAAAAAACAAAACAAAAAAAAAAAAACAAATGAGTTAGCTGTTGTATTTTTTTTTTCGTTTTTTGTTTCGGAAGTTGTTTTGTAAATTAAACTGTGAGTTTTATAAGCATAAATCTGGACAACTGAAAAGTAAACACGTTGTAGTTTTGATGTCATTAGCATCATTAGCTTATGTCTACGTACATCAGTCAGTCTGTCGTATGAAGAACATTTATATTTCAACGCAATTGAAATTGTTTCTACTACGTTTAGTCATTTCTCAATTATTATTTCAATCTTTAAGGAGAACGGAATACACGTTTGCTCACGTATATCTCCCGGGGCTCGTCAAATGGCCTTGTTAATTCAACTACATAGCATTTGGAATAAATTGACGTTTCAGGGTAGATAAACGATTGCTTCTGTGTTACGAGTTCTATTAGACATGTTTTGAATTGCATACCTATATTTGTGGCAAATAGGGTAATAAAGCTAAATAAAAGATACACTAAACGTATGTCTTGGTACTTAAACAAATCTAACTTGTTTGCAAAATAAATATCGTATATATTACATCCTTTCAGCTAATTATTGGAATATGAGAGTTAAATATAACATTGAAAATCATCACAAATAGTTTACACAGGTAAGAAGCTAAAGAACGAGAAACTTTAGCGAAAACAAATTTATGACTGATATATTTTTTTTTGTTTGATATACACGTAAGATAAAATGGCGTCCAATTGTAAAAACACATCTTACATATACACTCGAGGCTTTGAAAATCGTGAAAAACATTGTGTCGGGTTTTCACTTGCTGTGCGATAATTCAATCCTATGCTTGATTATTTAAATATTCTCTATAAAAGTTAGTTCATTTGACTAGAAAGAGCTTTTTACGCTCATTAAAATAGAAAAAATAATGGAAAAAACATTGGTCGCCCAACACGACATAAATGAAAATGTTGCAAGCTCGATTTTATTAAGCCTGTTTATGTTCATGCAAGCTACGGTCCACGCCCTCTAGCCCCTAATGTGATTTTATTGTTTGTTTGTTTGTTTTGGGTTAAACGCCGTTTTTCAACTGTATTTCAGTCATGTAACGGCGGGCAGTTAACCTGACCAGTGTTCCTGGATTCTCACCAGGTAACTGCAAACTTCCCTACATGAATCAGGCCTGGAGGACTAATGATTTCAGGCACATTGTTGTTTATCAAATAATCACGGAGAACGTACGCCCCGCCCGAGGATCAATTCACGACCCCTCGATCCGTAGACCAATGTTCTACCTACTGAGCTAAGCGGGTGGGCTAATGTGATTTTATATTAAGTACCATGTTTCAGTTAAATAAAATGGATTGTTTCTGTAGATTTCAATCAACAATAATTTTGTGATGAGCGCCCTCGTGAAATTATTACGCCCGACGTATAACCGCCCATCTCGTATAAGTAGTGATAAAGCACTGCTTTGCTATAAATTATTTCTAAATTAATACATGACTCAATATATAAAATTGCCGGTCCATATATATATATTTATATATATATGTCTAAATATATAACCTTTTTATATATTTTTGTATACTGGACTGGAGGTCAATACTAAATATTTATTATGTTTATAGAGCACACATTATACCCCTTTACTTTTAATTCAGCTTATATAAAAACATTGAAATCCGCCTATTTGTTCTGTAAGGCAGGACATGTATGGAATTACCCCACCCACACATAATTCTCTCAAAACTGAAGCTCCGATTGGCTAACTACCTCGGGGATGTAAGGCACATTCATAGGGTTTACTATTAGCCAAAATATATCAAAATCCGTTTGTACCAGGGAAACAGCATTATTTTTAGTGGAATTCTTAAGGGGAAATGCCACAGTTGTGTGGGTTTTTTTATAACGGCAAAGAAGGAAACATTTTAACTAGCGGGGAGAATTTTCTTAAACTTTGCATGATCATAAAACATCATATTAGAAACAAATTTATGGGGAAAAAATGGGGGTCCCGGAGCTACTTTTTGAGTTATCTGCCCCTGAATGCAAGATTTTTGCTCTTTTAGGTCATTTTCAAGGGCAGATAACTCAAAATCTAGCATACGGATACCTTATTTCATTTCACATTATTTTTTGTTATTACATTTCCAGTCATTATGCAAAATTTTAAACCATTCTATCAAACAGAATTTTTGCTGTGTTTCAACGAGTAAACATACTGCATTTTTCTTGAAAAAAGGGGCATAATTGGAAGAAATTTTCTATTTGTTTGCGTAAGCAACTATAGAATAAAATCCGTCACATAGAATTCCTGCAAATTTTGTACAGTTGCAGGAAATAAAGTAACAAACACTAATCTGAAATCAAATAAAGTGTAAGTAACCATTACCTTGAGTTATCTGCCCTTGAAAATGACCTAAAAGAGCGAAAAACTCGCATGTCCCATTTCCCTTTAAAGACCAGAAAAGCTTACATTGTATTAGACAGAAATTGTTTTCAAGACAATATAAAGACATTATTATGATTAAGTCACTATTTTATGTCAATAGTAGACTTTTCAACATATAAAAATATGTACATTTTGGTCGTTTGATGAGCCTTCTTTCCATATTTTTAGATTTTTAGGTTATCATATTATAGATAGCATACGAAGAAACACGAGATTTTTATATATAAATAGAATTACAGAATATAGATAAAACATACATATTTCGTAGAATATGACACCAATTGAAATGTTTAACTATAAATATAGTTATTTTACTTGCAGTTTTATTATCACATACATCGGCTGCAATTTGATCATGTTAATGAAATCAAAACAAAGAACATTATGTTATTTTAGTATTCCAGTTGCTGGTCATCATATTCCGAAAGGCATTAATTTTCACCTTACTGGACTATCAGACACCGACTCAACTAACGAACTCGGCTGGAAAATGAGACAGCTCTCAACAATTCGGAAGTTTTTAAACCATACTGATGTAAGTTGCATTCGAGTTTTAAATATTCTGTTTTGTAATATTGATTAAATTTTAAGCGATATTGTTTTTGTTGAAGTCATTGTAATGGAATTTCTTTTTTGATATTCTTGAGTGCATAACATGAAAAAAAACGACAAATTTAGCGAGAAAACACGGACTAAATATTATCTGCAGGCAGACATATGGAAACGTCTTTGAACGGACAGTGAAAAAAGGAAGGTCTGGGGTATTTAACCTCACCCTGGTTTACCGCTATATCATACGTCACAGGAAAATGTAAAACAACATTATTCCAATTAAGTGAATTACTTTAAAATGGAGTGGTAACAAAAGGAAATATATGTAAAACTCAAACATGTTCGTGGATGTCTCTCTACAAATGAAGCATAAACGCCAACAAACTCGCGTACTCCGTTCTTTTGTAGAGTATTAAGGGGAAAAAAACTATATATACCTCATAAAACAGACTAAAGGTAAATATCAAAGACAATTAGTCTCACTGGACTTTGAAAATTGCTTATCATTGTCCCATCAGTCCCCCGTTAGACAGAAACTCAGAGGAAAACTTAAAATTCGGCTGTAAAAGGCGGAATACCTTTTATTTGCACTGTCGTTTAACTTACTTTGGAGAAAGGGTATTAGAATTTCGAGTTTCACACAATAATCGGTTTAAGCTTCCAGATGTTGTTTTAACGACTGATCGCTTAATTTTGTTAACAATCTTTCTCAAATTATCTGTTCTTTCTTGTTCTTGTTGTCTACTAGAATTATTCAATACATACGTAGACTGACTATATCAGTTTGAAAATTGCTATATAACTTTTATAATGTTATACAGAGTATCGTTAAATAAAACAATTATAATCAAAACACTTTCCACTACCTACTACAGTGGAGCTTGCGATAAAATTCCCGTGCAATCTCGTTTATACACACGCGTGATACGGTTAATTTTGTAATCATTCAATCAAATATTGCCTAAATGGGAAACGCGAATCGAGAATCGTTCAGCCAATCAGGAGCTTAGTGGGCTTGTCAAATGAGTGGATCGATAATCGCAAATAAAAATATGCATGCCTTCTTTTAATTCCTTACATTTGTAATAAATTTCTGCTTCAAAAGTGTGGAAATAAAATATTAATTCGGCTAAAGTGCTAAAATAAGATAGTAGAGAGTTTGAAATTTCAACCTTCGCCTTCCCCTTCAACGTCTCTTGCGAAGTTAACGTATGATGTTGAAGTTCGATTAAAATTCCTTGAGATTTCAAACTTTAGAATGAACCTAACTTCTTTTAATCCGCCCATTAAATTTATCTGTAATTATGGTCGTTTTCTCGTGCATTTTGATATCAATTGTCCGAAAGTGCAGGACTTTTACAAGAGGTTTTATAAATAAAAATTAAATAAAAACATTTCAATTAACATAATCATCGCATGAATATTAATGCCTTAACAAAAAAAGAAGAAAAAAAATCTAAACAACATTTTATATAAAATGATTTCAGTATACAATGCATGATTGTAAATCATACATGTGAGGAAATAAAAAGGATAATCATATCAACGTATTCTATTGTTGATGGTGTTCTTTAAAGATATTACAGTTAATACTTTTTAAACAAAAACATGAGACATCAACTACAACAAATGCATTTGTCGATATACTTTGAAGTTAAATATATGAGATAAAGCAAACACAAAAGGCTGTTGACTAGTATTTCATAGTTTTTCTTAAAGTCTTTTTTTTTTTTTTTACTTTGAATTGGTACTTTGTACATCGAATTCCTTAAAAGACGCGTTTTACTTGTAGACTTTCCTGTTGAAAATCTAACCTTTTAAAAGATATGTTAAAAACATGAGCCAATATACACAATTTATGAATACATTTAACAAGCGATTTGAAACAAATGTAAGATACTCTTGTGATATCATACGTTTTGGTATCATGACACTCAGTTTGACTCTGTATAATGCCAAACTCTCAGACAGCACAATATAATCGTGTTAAGTCACCACGTGTCTAGCGAAACAGTCAAGAACTGTTAGGTGGAGACGAAAATTATCGCACAAAATAACATGTGGGCATATACAAGTATTTGTTTGAATATACTATTCCATAAGTAAAGCATGTGCAGATCAAGGAATTTTGGTTAGATGGACACCAACTTTAAGAGAGGGGGGGGGGGGGGGGGGGGGGGGGAGGGTGGTCACCCATTCTGGGACGTGAGAGTGTGGGGGGGGGGGGGGGGGTGAGGGGGGTAGTCACACCGAGTTTCAAGACCGATTTTCTTTGTAAAATGTAAGAATCACAGGGAGATTGACCCACAATGCCCATCTGCCATGTTCTGAATCCGTGCATGTAAAGAATGGAGCCTTCCCATAGGGCTAACAGGAAACCTCTCGCATCATGATATCATATATCTAAAATTGTTTGATACTTCAAAAAAAATTCCGTCCTACTAGTACCATTTTATGTTTATAATTAAAACGCAATTGTCTTATGAAGTGTCAGGCAGAAACGGATTGATTCTATTTGGAAGTTAAATCAAAATGTTCCACCAAATGATAATCGCGCGTTATCATTCATTTTCTCAAGTAAAATGACTGTCATGCCATGTGCCTCCATCCAGATTTCAGTCTTTGATGCCGTGTATGTGAACAGAGTAGATATACAAAGACTGAAGTTTTAACTTTCGTGATATCACATCTTCGGACGTTCAAAACTTCACTTCTTACGACAAAAAGGCCCATCTGGTACAATCAATACCGCCCGAGGACACACATACGCCGTAGAAGTTAAAGTTTGAACAAAATCTCAAAGTTTCTCAAAATCAGTTGATAACTTCATACTTCCCGGTTCAATTCAATGTATTTAGTTAAAAACATTAGCCAAACAAAACTTCAATATTCTTCTACTTATTGATAGTGTTTCACATCGAATTTAGTCATATTATACATATGGATAATCGAATAACTTAATAAACAGAAATCCTGAAACTAAGCTTTTTATTTCACATAGTAATAAAACGAAGTCTTATGCTTACTTGAAATTACATGGAAAACTTTAGTAGCAACGTCTGATATAAATAAAATACACGCATATTGGTGACGTTTTACCCCAAATATATACATGTATGAGACACGTTTGGAGGGAAGGCAAAGGCTGAAATCTCAAACTCTCTATTATTACGAAAATAAACTACATCACATTTTTGTTTTAAATTTAATTTGAATACGTATTTTGTCACTATGTAAATCCTGTTAATATAAAATTTCAAACGAAAGATAAAAGGTCTTTCACCAACAATAAACAATTAATCAGTATATTAATTTATCTGCGTCAAACACGACTATGAAAATAACTTATAACGAATGCGAAAATAAGCTTTAACGCTACATTTTCCTCCTATTTTGACTAATTTTTGTCACTCATAATGCTCATTTATGTACATTCCTATATAAGAAAAGTAACTCTTCTGATAACAAAACATAGCTCTTATTTGTCATTTCTGAGTATGTTTCCTATCAATTTTATTGGCACATATACTTTATATTTCCTATACATAACTTTGCTTAAAGTGCCAAAATCAAACTACGAGACTTAACAATATTCAGTGCCAACATATCATACATTTTGTTAACCATATGGTGCCAATCTAACTATACGTTCCCTCACTTAAAATATACCGTAATATTACTGACAAAATAACTATTTATTACTAGGCAATGCAAAATCGGACATATACTAATGAATATAAATGGTCTACTATGCCCGATCTGGACAGTTTATTAATGACAGCTATCGTTTGAAATCAAATATCATTTTCCAGTATACTCAATAAAAATACATACATGCACAATATTGTGTTACTGTTTTGTAGTACCCATTCTGTCCTAATTTCCCTTTTTATCGCTTCTTTCGAACAAGTTATCACCTTTGATTGGATAATCACGCCTATATGAATTGCATGGTGATGTACAGGCACGTGTAGGTTAATCGAATAAACACACAATTAAGCCATTATGGCGACAACTTGTCTATTGGCTCTGGTGATTGTATACTATGCAAGTGGATTTTAAAGAAATATTTCTTTCATTCTTTGTGAAAGTGCAATAAATATGGTCTTATTTAGTATTTCTAGTATGTGATTATTAGTTGAGATAATTTAGAAAAAAAATTAATTGAACTTCTGATCTATTGATCACAGAGCATAGCCAGAGTTATTAGTTATTAAACGGTCGAATTTCTACAACTGTGCGTAATTACTATAGTTTCGGTAATGAGTGCTATTTATAATACTGTCCAAATTAATGAATGACATTCCTTCGAGTTGTAAAATTTCCTTCGCATGAGGTTTTCGATATTCACATGCAGCACAGATCGATTATACTAACATATTTTAATAAATACTTATTTCGTTATTTAAAGTAGATAATATGAATATAAATATTTTCAAAACTGTTCTATGTTTAAAATGTTTCCTTTCTCTTGCGTTTCTATTGTTATTGATAATACAGTTCATTAAAATGTATGAACAACTTCTTGCAACGGAATTATTTAGTGCAGGTGCGTATCAAGCACGCTTTTGCATTGCCCCTAACCCATCCTAAATAGATATCCATTTTAGATATTAAATCTTTCTGTCAAAAACTAAACTTAAGGTAATCTGTTTTTGGTTTTCCTTAGCGTCTAATAGTTAAAGACTCCTGCTTAATGTATGTTTATTTTACACAACCTTGAAATTCTTGTTACATGTTAAATCATAACTAACTTTTGTATGTTTTTCCTGTACCGGAATTATTCAAAATTTTGTTTTATCAACATTCTGTTATATCACCCTTGTTGCATTGAAAAAAATTCTGGGTGAAATGAAATATTAAATATATTCGCACTTAATGCTGCATTTGTGTCTGAAATCATTAGTCCTCCACCTCTGATTCATGTGGGGAAGTTGGCAATTACTTGCGGAGAACATGTCTGTACTGGTACAGAATCCAGGAACACTGGTTAGGTTAACTGCCCGTCGTTACATGACTAAAATACTGTTGAAAAAACGGCGTTAAACCCAAAACAAACAAAGCATTTGATGTGTCGTTTTATTTCATTTAAAAAATACTAAATCATGGAAAATATCAATCATAGATTTTTAAATATTAAAAAGAATTGAGGCAGTGTATGAAATGATCTAACGTCCAGCCATCTGTTCATTTTTTCATGATTCATTTGGTTATTACTTCATATTTTATCAAACAATTAAAACAGAAAATAGATGATGAGCATAAGTTCCTATCTTCGATTTTAAATGAAATACATACACTATATTATATAAGTCAGCGTTTAAAAGATGCTGAACGAAAAGGATGGGACATCGGGAAAAGACCTGTAATATATTAATTATCTGGTACTATTGAAATGTTTGCTCTTTATTTCAATGAAAATGTTTCATTTACCAACAGAATGAAAACAAAACCCTCTGTTTTTGAATGAATTAAAGACAAACTATTAATCAATGATAAAAGGGCTGAACAAGACTGGAAATGACCTGATATGCATTTATTGCTGCATATTAATTGACCATGCTTAGATATATAATTACCAAAACAAAAAAATGCGATTTAAGCCATATGACACGTCAGTAAATCTATCAGCCGTATGAAATACGATAATCCAATAAGTCGTGATTGATTTTGATTGGACTTTCACATCTTTCGATGATAGCCATTAAGTAAATACTTATTGGCCATGTCAAAAAACCCACAATTTTATGGTACCTTTTTTACCGTCTTTACCCACTTTAGTTGCGTTCTTCAAAGAATCTCGCTTGAAACCGTGGGTATAAGTGCTCCAACCCCAATTGTACTGTAACGATACACGCCTTTCAATAAAAACCGAAGGATTATGCACAGAACGGTGTGTCTACATATTATGTAAGTTCAGCGTATTAGACATTTGCGAATTAAGTCTACGTGGACTGTGAACACCTAAGACGATCGATTTTTCAAGGGGACCGTCTCAACATGATAATCTTAATTTATGTGCGGTAGGAAAACATTCCTATAATGGTGGTAAGGTCTGGCTTACTATGTCACCGCACAGGATAAGATTTGGATTTGTCTGTCCATCCGTCTGTTCGCCAGAGAAATGTTTTAATTGTTATGCATATCGCAAAAAATATTTGATCTAGCGTCATAACACTTTCCTGAAATGTTCTTCAATATTATAAGTTGCGCATCTGAGACAAAGTTGAAAAGATGAGTTAATCTGATTGCAATGTGTCCGTATTCCATCACCGTCATCCGAAATAAAAAAAAAAATCTAAACAGGGTCAGCTGGGATCAAAATGTAGGTCAGCAGGTAAAACATTGTGAAAACTGTAGACAACGTAATATCTTGCGTCTCCATTCCTTTGTTGTTATTATACGTCCGAAGGAACGTATTTTGGGATACCCCAGGTGTTTGTGTGACCGTCTGTCCGTTAGCAATTTCATGTCGACTCCGCCCTTGACTGATTTTTAAACAAACTTGATACAAATGTTCCCCACATCAAGACGACGTGCAGAGCGCCTGTATCAGGTGGCTCGCTTTAAGGTAAAGGTTACACTTAGGGGTCGAGGTCATATGACTTTGTTTCGTGTCCGCTCTGTAACTCTTGATCTGTTTGAAGAATTTTACAGAAACATTGCACAAATGTACATCAGAGCGCATGTTTTGGATGGCTGGCTACAAGGTCAATGTCACACTTAGGGATCAAAGGTCATATAACTTTGTTTCGAGCGAGATGTGTAACCCTTGAACTACTTCAAGGATTTTAAAAAAACTTGGCACAAATGTTCGCCACATTGAGACGACGTGCAGAGAACATGGCTCCCTTCAAGGTAAAGGTCACACTTAGAGGTTAAAGGTCACATGACTTTGCTTTGTGTTTATGTTGCTTTGCATTGCGGTGCTCTTGTTTTTATTTGCCAGATTCCTTTTTTGTTCACTTACAATATTTTTTATTGAATAACTTCCCTTTTATGTTACTATAAAAAGGTTATTTTGTAACTTTTTTATTATTGGCCGTAGGTAAAAACCGAGACCACTTTTCTTTGGTACAACATGGATGGTACCTGCAAAGTTAATGTGTATTTTGACATATCTGTACCTGGTAATGATTTTTAGTGGACTTAGAGTTTTTCGGGGAATTTCTTCCTTTTGTTGTCCTTTTCCTTAGGGCTTTAACAGTAAAGTTCTTTAAATTTTGCTCCCATCCTCTGATATCTGACTTTATCAAAAACTTTACCCAAAAAATTCTAAGTTAAAAAGGGACATAATTCTGTCAAAATTCAAATCAGAGTTATGAGGATTGTTTTTTTCCTGGTGTAGACTTTGATAGTAAATAACTATTTTAAGTTTCAAGTCAATAGCTTTGATAGTAACAGAGATATTTGACTTTATCAAAAACTTTAACCAAAAATTCTAATTTAAAAGGAGGCATTATTCTGTCAAAATTCAAACCAGAGTTATGGGGATTGTTTCTCCCGGTGTAGACTTTGATAGTAAATAAGTATTTTAAGTTTAAAGTCAATAGCTTTGATAGTAACAGAGATATTTGACTTTATCAAGAATTTTTACCAAAAGTTTTAAGTTAAAAAGGGGCAAAATTCTGTCAAAATTCAAATCAGAGTTACAAGGATTGTTTCTCCTAATGTAGACGTTGATAGTAAATAAGTATTTTAAGTTTCAACTCAATAGCTTTGATAGTAACAGAGATATTTGACTTTATCATAAACTTAAACCAACGGCGATTCTGACGCCGGAGCGAGTGCAATAGCTCTACTTTTTCTTCGAGGCACATCCAAATTTATATCACCTACCGCATAGTGATGATATAATAACCCAAACCCTATTGCCGTTATAAATTATTTTTCCTACCGCGCACAATATAATCAAGTTATGTTGAGACGGTCCCGTTGAAAAATCGATCGTCTTAGGTGTCCACAGTCCACGTCGACTTAATTTGCAAATGTCTAGGAAGATGTATTGCGCAATATTCTTTATATGACTTGTATTTTATGACATAAGTATCCGTGTCATTTGAAAGTGGTCAACAGCAGGTCAATTTAGTAAACTATTTTATTAATAACACTACCGCATTCCTGTATAATTTTAAAGTATGTTATACTAATGCAGGGTTTTATTTAATTATACCTCTTTTATTTCAGACATCCCTGAATATCATCAAAATATGAGCCTCCATTTTCTAAAATCACCCTCATCTCCCGGTATTTCTTGAATTAATTCATTTCAACAGGAACTTACCTCGAACTCTTCATTTTTGCAATTTTCATTTGCCATAGGTAACGCTTTTGAATGTCGTTTCAAGATGAATAGTTTGATCGTAGATAAGTTTAACTGCGTGATCGTAACTGCAGTTAAAATACGCGTATTACGTTAGTTAAGTATAAAGTCATTGTGCATTGAAAAGTTGACGTCAAAATATTTGTTGGATATAACATGCCGTGCATCAAGTTGATATGATGTAAACATAAATTTCGAAGCATCCCGAATCAAGTATCTGATTACAACCGTTGCTTACAACCAAGGGTCTCACTTGGTAAACTCCGTATTGAACGATAAGATATATAATTAGCACTTATTTTTAACTTTGTACAGAAGAACAAAACTGCAGCCCATATCTATGCTTCCTCCATGGGATTTGTCCCTGGAAACTTGATCTGCCCCTGACCATGACCGCACACTCTTTTTATATGAAATAAAGGCGGGGTAACCATTTTCATGCAGTAAATTTTTGTGATATTTTATTCAACATAGTGATGATTTTGTCAGTCTATAAGTACTATTAATTATTTAAGATATGAAATATATCTTGTTGCTCTGTTACAATTTGTATAGACAAGTGATCACAAGGTTAAGAGATTTAATTAATTGCTGACTTACGCACTACTACCGCGATTTCAATATACCAAGTTCGTTCAGCGTCAATAAAATGATAAAGATCTAAAGGTATTGCCCCGGCCGCTGAGTCTATCGTCCAAAATGCCGTGCTTTCTACACGCATTTGCGTTTCAGTGGTTGTGACAAGGATGGACTTACCGGGGACAATAACTATCAGAACAAATCAACACCCATTACAATATTTACAAATTTATTTACAGAAAATGATTATTTACAATGAATAAATGATAGATGAAAAAAAATCCGATTATAAGAAAGAAAGAAAAAATATCTGAGCTCAGTATCTCTAGATTTTTAACGTGACGTGGCACAGTTGTTTCCGTTAATTTCGAACTTTAAGTAGCACAAAAATACAACATATCTTCAAGTAAAGTCCCTTTAAACCGTGAATACGTTGACTCCGTTTTGGCTCCCTATGATGGTAGGTGATTGCATCCCTGAGCTGACTTCAGAGGATAACAAAAATCATCGTCTTTGCGGTTTACGGCACAACCATGGGACGAAAGCTCTGCGCTGGGAAAAATCACATCCAGGCGAGTGAAGACAAATGAACCTCGGGTATTGTACTTCCGGGTTGTGACATCATCACCAGGTAAAAGTCGTCTGGCGGAAGAAGCTAAAATATATAACATATGATAAGCACCATAGCAAAATAAATAAGTTTAGCAACGTAATACTTCGAATGGGGGGCTTTCATATAGCCAACAATTTCCTTGTTGCCATTGGCTTTTTCATGCGTTCAAGTGGAATAGAAGACATGATTGTCCAAGCTGAAATACTACTACCTGGTACAACGAAGAAAGTGATGGCGGGCAAAGACTATTATTTAATGGTGCGTCTCGTCTCTACAGTTTGGTTTTCACTGCCATATTCGAGCTATTATGGGAGTCATTTGAAAAATGGTTGCTGCTGTTTCAACACGATTCTCTGTTACCTCAGCTAAATGTAACTGTGTGTGAAGTTATTGAGGAACTTCAGAATAACAACAGTATATCTACATTCAACATAAATGAGAATGAAAGCTTACAAAAGGCCATACATCTAATGCGTGAATACAGGGATACAGAATGTACAAGTCCAACCGCAAAGTTCTGGTTAATGTATATTGATATGGTTCTTATACTTAAGAAATATATACATGCAGAGAGGACTGGATCATGGCAACAACATTTACTGGAAACAGAGAAAATGTTACCGTACATGGCTGCCGCGGGACACCTTAAATATGCCAATTGTTTACCACAATACCGTATAAGTACTTTTTTCTGCGGGAACTTTATTTCTGCGTTTTCTGCGGAAGACAGTAAGACCGCAGATTTAAAATCCGCAGAAAATTTTGTTCTGACAGGTGATACGACGATACAAGCCGCCATTTGCACAGATGAGAATGTTTGCAAAATATAGATTCAGGTAGTTTTCGTGTATGTTAAACAGTTTGGCATGATCGTATTCACAAAATGACTGTTTCTCATTGCATTTAACAATTAATATTATGTGATGATGACGATGTTACATCAGTATCCGTCAACTTTTATTTTTAAACCAACATAACTGTCAAAATAACAACAAAATACGTACCTGTCTATTTGAAATTAATGAAACAACCGTAGAATACAGAAGCGCAGAAATAAATCCTATCAACTTGAGAAGGAAGACACCGCAGAAATAAGGTACGCAGAAATTTAATACCACCTCATTTTTGAAAAAATCGCAGAATATTAAGCCCGCAGAAATAAGTACTTATACGGTACATTCAAGAAATGAAGATGTTGCCATATATTGCCCCAGAAGTAGAAGGAGAATTCCAGATGGGCAATTTTACTGTACGGAGAACAGCCAGACAATACAACGGTGTGTGGACCGACATGGGTCTTGAGCAAACGTATAATCGCGATGCGAAGACAGAACTATTCCATGGCATATCCCAGAAACAAGAAACAATGGACAAATATCTGAAAGTAATACCTAGACTGACTTCAATAGCAGAAAATACAAAATCAATGGTTTGCAAAGAAAAATGAGAAAACACCATGAAAATTCAAATACACTTACGAGAAAGGAAAATGAAGGTGTCGAGAGACTTAAAGAAGTGATTAGGGAAAAAATGATAAATCCGTTTACTACAACAAATTCGACGGACCTCTTGAATATCAGTACCGGGGAGAAGGCAGTTGCTTTAGATCTGATTAAAGGGAAAGAAAGAGGATTAAAAGTATTGAAAGATGCAAATAAAAATGACTCTGACAAAGTAAATACCGTAAAGCTGAAAACATTCGAACACAAAACACCGAAATCAGAAAATACACTACAGAAAGCTCAACGTGTATATGCACAAGAATCGTTAGTCACGAGAAGTTTATACTTCCTTGACCAAATGACAGATGAGAAAAAACATGAAGCATTGAGTCATGAATGGACTGATCATCCTTCATTATTGTTTGAACAAATCAATCAGCTAGTACAAGGCTTTGCAATGCGGAAGGGAGCTAAATCAGATTTTGCTACAGGCTTAATCAGTTTTCTTGGAGATTTATGGATTGAAGAAACCAAATTGCAATGCCCAGTAAACAACTGTGCATACATAGTTGATGCCATGGCATTTATAC
The DNA here is from genome assembly GCF_021730395.1 of Mercenaria mercenaria. Classification (NCBI taxonomy): domain Eukaryota; kingdom Metazoa; phylum Mollusca; class Bivalvia; order Venerida; family Veneridae; genus Mercenaria; species Mercenaria mercenaria. The sequence continues at coordinate 44,327 of NW_026463433.1, forward strand.
AGCACCAACAAAGACATGGATGTTGTAATTTTCAAGAACTGCAGGAAATGTATCTTGATAAACTTCTTTCCAAGACACCTATTGGTTGTAACGTGGTTCATTTTGTGGCAGATCGTTATGATTTTGGGCCCGACAGAAATTTGAAACTGGAAGAGAGACAAAAACGTATTGGTATACAGAATAGCAGCTTTAAGACTTATGATCCACATGACAATTTGGAAATACCCGAATGGAAGAATTACATCAGACATGACACCAATAAAGAGAACTTGCTGCGATATATCGGTGGAAAATGGAAAGAATCGACTGAAAGATTTCCAAACAGTACGATGCTAGTAATCGGTGGTATGCTCGGACATCCTGGGACAACTATAGGCATAACGCAAGACGAAGCAAGTTTGATTGAGACTCTGGTTTGTGAAAATCATGAAGAGGCAGACACTCGCATGTTTGCTCATCTAGCTTACTGCGTTGTCCAGCTTGGACGTGAACGTGCAGTTATAGAATCAACAGATACTGATGTATTTGTAATAAGCATGTATTATGCTTCTCATATAGTTGGGTTGAAGGAATTGTGGATACACAAATTTGACAAATATATTCCAATACATGTAACTGTAGCTAATCTTGCTGAAAAAGTAAACGCTGATCCTAAACATCTTACCAGTATTTTGGTAAGCACATATGTGCTTACTGGTTGTGACACTGTGAGCTTTCTATATACTAAAGGTAAACGACGTGTTTGTAAAGCATTAATGGACAACATCTCTCATCTTACAGCACTAGATTCTTTTGGTCAACCAGGTCGTGCTGTTCATGTCACTGATGAGGAACATGCAGCATGCAGATTGTTTGTTGCATTATTGTACGGAAGGAAAGAATTTCGTGGAAGTGCAGATGAACTTAGAGCTCATTTATTTGCTTTGACGAACGGAGATCTTAGATGTCTTTCACCAACAGAAGATTCTCTTAGACTTCATGTTTTACGAGCTGCGTATCAGATATCCGTTTACAAATCTGCACATGTATCGAGTTTGATATTACCAGACCCTCTACAACTTGGACGTCATCTATGCTGCGGCCAGCTTGTCCCAACAATGATGACGAAGCCTTCAAAGCCAGACATTGTAAAACAAACCTTGTTCTGTAAATGTACGAAAGGAACGTGTTTAAGAAATTGTATCTGCGCCAAATCTAATATAAAATGCACTGTATCATGCTTGTGCAATGCAATGCCTGAAAAATGTCCCAGAATAAAACACATTCTGTTTGACACAGAATAAGATGAATTTGATTGATACTGCTGCATAAGTTGTGAATAAGACATATTGAAGTGTTGTAGTCAAAAATGCAGATATACAACATAAAGAGTTTAGTTGTAAGATAACCATATACACTAAGGTATATGTAAACAGTATGATATTAAATCGATTTCTTGCAATAGCCGTAACGAATAAATTGATCACATGTATATGTAAAATATATATATATATATTCAGACTGGAAAGAAATAGTTACGCATGATATTATACAGTTTTGTATTCATGGATACTTAAATGCATATACAATGTAACTATTTGTCGTTAGTACTGCAGGAATGTGTAACTAAAAATGATTGTTTGTGCTCCAGATGGACCACTTATAAATAAATAATTTATTGAAATTCAAATCACAGTTTTAGCCTTTAGTGGCAAACCAGTAAACGTAATTTAAAATTACACAATTTCTTATATAAATACACGGTTCATGGCTTATGCTATTAGCCGGTCTATAATTCAACACAAAACGAATGTTTGATTATGACGACATGTATTAATACACTTAGTGAGCGTTAACAGCTTGCCTGTCAATAGTTAATGTTATTTATCGTCAGTCATACATGCCATTCAATAAGTGTATGATTTAGATGATTTCAAAACTGATAGAATCTATTTGCATTTTAAAGATCTGGAGGAGTAAATTTAATGTAGAAGTTGCAAAATTTCTTGAAGAGTGTTATAATGAATTATCACTACATCATATAGTTTTAAGTATAGAATCATTTTTTCCCTTCTATATAGAAAAGATTATTCAATCAATGTCTCATTTTATAAACATTAAAATTACACATTAGAAATGTAAATGAAAGGTTTCATCGCATGTCATAAGTGTTGATGGTATATATCAAAATGGTAAATAACAGGTTGTTAATTCTAATTAACGGTTGTAAAATACATATTTTTCCTACCCCACACACATTTTTCTGTCTAGAAACTTTAATATCGTAAACATTACAATTACACATCAGAAATGCAAAATCAAATGAATACAACACAATAGCGAGCATTTACACTTTGTTTATTGTTGCAAACGACCGATCACATTTTGTTCATAGTTTTAGTTGGGTGGGGTAAGGTTTTTACCCCTAAAGTTGGTTTGTTTTGACAAAGTTGCACGTGAGAATTTGAATGAATTATATTTCAAATGATTAGTTCGCAGGTAAAGGCTTCATCGCTTGTCATTAGTTTTGCTCGTATATATCAAATGGTAAATAACGGCTTGTTAATTCTAATTATCGGTTGCAAAATACATACTTTTTCCTACCCCCCAAACCCTTTTCTATCTAAAATATTTTAGATATCGTAAACATTACAATTACACATCAGAAAGAAGATAAAATCAAATGAATACAACACAATAGCGAGCATTTACCCTTTGTTAATTGTCGCAAACGATCGATCACATTTTGTGCACATTTTTAGGTGGGTGGGGTAATATCATTACCCCTAAAGTTGGTTGATTTTGACAAAATTGCACGTAAGATAATTTGAATAAATTACTTTCCAAATGGAAAAAATGCAAGTAAAGGTTTCATTGCCTGCCATTACATTGTAGTTTTGCTCGTTTTTATCAAATTCTAAATAACGGGTTGTTAATTCTAATTATCGGTTGTAAAATACATAGTTTTTCCTACCCCCCTTTCTCTATCTAAAATATTTTAAATGACCTCATCCATCTTAAAAAGGTAAAAAAGTATATCTTATATTGTATTAACGATTAAAAAATATTTCTCTTCGATTGGTGATCAAATATTTTCATTTTACATTTTTTGCTTTATATAAAGTGGGTGGGGTACATAAAATACCCCGGATTTTCGTATTTCTTAGCCAAACCTGAATTAGAGTATCTAGATGATTTTCTATTCTTACGGGCTATTTCTCAGCGGTAATCATAAATGACTTTGAGAAATAAGACCATTTTAAAGGTTACTTCTTCATATTGAAATTTTAACAATAATATCTTTATTTTATTCTCTCGTATATTACATGTAAAATCTTGTATTAAAATGTACATAAAATGAGTACATTTTGCATATTTTTATACCATATGCCAAATATAATCCATGGTGAAATAAATATACTTGAACTGATTTTATAAATGTGTTGTCATGTTTTGTTAGTAAAGAAGCGTTTTGAATCTTAAAAAACTGCAAATACACAGAGTTATCTCCCCTTAGTATTCTCATATTTCGCAAGAGCTTTTTTTAGCAGGCCCGATTTTTCTAATCCGCAAGACATTGTACTTTCATAATTTCAAAATCAGTTATAATGTAACTACAATCCTGTGAAGTCAGATTGTTAAAGAATGTTATAATAATTGTTACATAATAATTATATGCATTATTTAAAAAAACGTCTGACATACAATAAATTAAATTCATGTTCGCATTCGCAAGCTTTTTTTTAAATGATGTATAGCTGCATTTGGATCCGTTAACATCTTTATGATTTTACATTCAATCAGGGCTTTTATATTTCGATCTTCTCAGATCGTTCAGCACGACTTTTTTGTCGTGTTATTGGTACTGTTTAGTTTCTCAGCATGACCATTTCGGCCTGGGTGGTTCCAGTACTTCCGCTTTCACAGCCTTGGGTATTGTATAATTACCCCTTAGATATGGTGCCTGCTTTTTAATTTTGACAATTTCTAAATTCCAGTTTGTTTAGTTCTGCCCATTGTTTTCTCTTTTGGGGCAAACACATTACTTTATCTGGGGACCAAACGCCGCTTTTCATGAAATTACACTCACAAAACACGTGTATCATTGAAGGTTTCATGTGCATCCCCGTTTGAAAACATCTGCTGATGTCTCTAAATTGCTTTTTGTACTTTTAGTATATGTAAATGTGAGTTCTGCTTAACCCGGTGCTAGAGGGCGTGGACGGTAGCATGCATTTCCATTACCGTCCATGAACAGGCTTAATCAAACCAAGCCTGCAACATTTTCTTTTGTGTCGTGTTGGGCGACCTGTAAAGTATCCACTTTTTCTATTCTATTCTTTTTCATGCCCATGACAGAGATTTAACTACCGTTTGAATCAACATGTGAGACACTACGGGCTTCCGATGCAAATTATTGAGCAGTTCATGTCATTATGAAAGCTTGAACATTAAACTTTTATTTATTTTCGAATCCGTTGAACACCGTAGATTAAATTCACGCGCCACTCTGACATTTTACGCTGAAGGCAAAGAAAAATATCTTTTAATTATGTGTAAGCAGATCATTTAAATAAAATCTACTTCTCCTTGATTAATAGCAAATCGCAAATTTAAATCTTATTTTCTTCTGCGTTAATGAATTGATCTCTGGAATTATGCCGCTGATAATAAGTAAGTAAGTAAATGTTTAATTAACGTGAAATGTGCATAAGTATTGAAATACATAAATAAAAAATAATAAAGCACCCTGCTAAATGTGCCTAAAAGTCACCTAGAATCGTATAATTATCTTTAATTAGATATAGCAACCATGCTTTATCCTAAAGGTATATTCTGTGATTCATATTCATATACAAATTTACTATCAGCTGAGAAACATATATCACTGACATATGCAGACAACAATAAATTAGAACGTCTTCTATTAACTAATGAATAAAATCAATGTATGTAAACGATGATTTATTTATTTATTTTGTTGGGTTTATCGTCGCACCGACACAATTTTAGGTCATATGGCGACTTTCCAGCTTTAATGGTGGAGGAAGACCCCAGGTGCCCCTCCGTGTACAACTTCATCACGAGCAGGCACCTGGGTAGAACCACCGACCTTCCGTAAGCCAGCTGGATGGCTTCCTCACATGAAGAATTCTACGCCCAAAATGAGGTTTCGAACCCACATCGATGAGGGGCAAATGGTTTGAAGTCAACGACTCTAACCACTCGGCCACGGAGGCCCCATGTAAACGATGAAACAAAATAATTTGAAGGATTACATTTTCATAAAAACATTTGGTTATGTTGTTAAAAGTACACTGACGAGATATGTAAACTCAACAACATGGTCGTTGGGAGTTTTTTTAAAAAACTAATTAAACAACACTCATTAACTGGGAATTTATTTAATTAGCAACTTATCAACATGGCATTTGGAAAAAATAACGATGATAACATTCTCCATTATTACGTAATCACGCTATATTCCACGTCACTAAGCTTAAACGTTAATACCGGGTATGTCCCCCATTTCTCCTGATCACTTCCTGAAGTCGAGAATGCATTGAGCGACACAGATTCCTGTAGACTCGACGAGGAATGCGCCCCCACTTATAAATCAGCACATTCGTTAACTCCTGTACGTTTGTTGGAGGGTTAGGGCGTTGACGTCAGGTGGTAGAGCCGGCCACGGCAACACAGGAATGTTGTTATTGTTTAGTAAGTTCATTGTCACTCTGGCTCTGTGAGGAGGAGCGTTATCTTGCATGAACGTAAGTTGGTTACGTTGCTTGAATACTGTAGGCTTACTTATTTTAGCGGTGTACTAATAACAGCGATTTTAGCGCTATCGCACGTGCGCTAATTCATGTCCGCGCATTAATTTGTCCAAGCATTTTTATGTACATTTTCATTTGATGATGTTTTCTTCGAACTTTTGCAAATAAATACTATTGAGAGTATGCACTAGTTACACTGCTTGCTAATATTTTAAGGTTCGTATGATATTCCTGTTTATTGTTCATATTATTATTTTAAATATATGATCATGCAAAATAAAATATTAAGCTTGTAGTTTGTGTATTTCTCATTTGATCAAGTTGTTATCGATTTCCGTATCACCTTCGGGCATGTCCGTTGTTGCAGTCCCTCGTTTAAGGAAAGGTGTGAACGTTTGTATTAAGACAAAATGCATGTTGGACAAAGGAGATTCAATGATTAAAATGTGTGAGAATCTCGTTTAATTTCAGCAATTATACCTAGTATACAGAGTATAAAACACGTAAATTATTATAATTAAATACAAGAAGACAATACAGTTACGTAGGCAATATTACACTTTATATACTGTACGTAAACATAAAGCTACATCGCAGTTGGAAGTATCATTGAAAAAATACAAGTATCATCACGGCACACTATCTTAAAGTCATACTTGGTACATGTTTTAAAGTTTTTAGCTAACGGATTTTTTCGATTGCGTCCATTAGACCTGTAAGGCGCCACCCTGTCATGACTGATTCTTTTTTCCACATTTCTGTGTGCATCGACCAGCCAGGCAGCATGGACAGGTTTTATTCTACTAAATTTTTTACTCAAATATTTACTAGTAGTAACTAGTATTCACAATATGTTCACTGACCAATTACCGCATTTTCGAGAGATTTACGGTATAACACTTAAGTAAATAATTTCAAATAAATCGTACTTTCTTTAGCCCGCTAATAGTGAAAAAAGTTGATTTCATAATCAGTATGACGTATAATTACAGCAGAAACACATTACATAAAAATTGCCGACGGTTAAGTTTATTTCCGAAAATCTTCGTGAATCTCCGTAAACCTCCGAGAGCCTCAACTCGGACAGCCCTAAAATTAGAAATTAGCGGTCTCGCGAGAGCGCTAATTCACGTCCACGCATTAATTAGATATTTCACCAAAAATTGCGTTTGCGCTAAATTTTTGCCGCGCTAATAAATGTACACCTACAGTATCGGCAGGACAACGGGCGTAATAATCTGATTTATATAGCTTTGCGCGTTCAGATTACCATTGCATATCACTAGCTCTGACTTAAAGTTACTGTTGATAGCGCCCCAAATCATAACGCTGCCGCCGCCGTAATGCTTATGCTCCACAACACAATTATCTGCAAAACGTTCATTACGACGACGGTACACACGTATCCTTCCGTCTGCTTTGAACAAATTGAATCTACACTCATCAGAAAACAAAACCCTATTCCAATTCACGTTGTTGATGTTGGCACGTGACCATTGGAGTCGTTGACGTCGATGACGTACAGTGAGCACGGGAACTTTCGCTGGCCGCCGGCACCGTATCCCGTAATTACATAATCGTTTAGTCACTGTGGTTCGATGGATTGGTCGACCTCTTGTCCCAACGACTATGTCCGCAGTTGATGTCGCTGTAAGTTTACGGTTACGTAGATGACGTTGACGACTGTAAACGTCCTGACGTGGCGTCGTTGCTGGCGTTGTCCCTGGTCGCGGACTGTCCAACACGGAGCCAGTACGATTGTAACGCTGAATCAACCGCGAAATTGTCGATTTGTTGACGTTAAAACGTCTAGCGACCGCTGTTTGCATACAGTCAAAATATCCGATTTCGATCTGCGTTATTTAAGGTACATTCTATAGCCAAAATATCGACTTTTTAGTGCTTGTCTTTACAACCATTTTGCGAATTTTTACTGAAGAATTACATAATTTGATGAATGAAATGCCTATTGAAAATGATTTAGCTCTCGTTTGAAGTATATATCTTGAAAAACAAATGCCAACTTGTACCCGAAAATCCGGACAGAAGACAGAAAAAAATATTTTTAGGCGGTCATATTTTTTCAAAATCGACAGCTGCTACATTCAAGCATTATTCTGCCTAAAATTGTGACCTAAACGTACCTAGATAATATATCTACTTCCTGCGAGCAATCAATTTTCAAATAAATTTGATGAAAGTGCCTTTTACAGTCGATAATTTCAGATAATTTTTTTTTTCTCTTTTTTTCATGCAGACATCATCATTTCACAATTAATTTGAGATAAACATGCGTACCTATGACAAAAATCCATAATATCATTACAAGGGCAATACACATAAAAGTCAGATGTGTCAATTTTATTTTTAGAAACGGTTGCAGTCACAAAGTAATTGACAGAGTAAAATGTAAATTTCAGCATATTTTTTTTCACACAAAATGTGTTAGTGCGTAGAAATGTGACAGGCTGAGCACATGGCCTTATGGATTTCATGATTTCGGCGCTTAACGTGAAAACAGTTAAAGCACAGGATTCACAAACATTAACTTTATGCTTAAATCTATATGCGATACATTATGCATATAATTATAATTCACGATAATATCGCATATGGAAGTAACTGGAATAAATTTGGACTATTTCCTTCGGAAGTTTACAGGACTGTCCTGTCAAAAGACCTCCCTCGTGTTTACATATTTTGACAGGTCGAGTTGTTCTGGGACTAGGAACAATGGTAAGTGCAAAGTTATATAGATTTATATAAATTAATTATTTTTGCAACGAGTTCAAAGTAAGGTTGATTATCAGTCGATTCTATTTACAAGATCTGAGAATGATATTTGCCTATTTTTGGGCGGAGAACATAGCAATATGCATGCTTGTATCACTGCACAATAGATTATCATTACAATCCACTGGTAGATATACAACAAATCATTCTCAGATCTTGAAATAGAGTCGATGCAGAATTAACGCATTGTTTCATAGATAGTGAATCGATCAGAATAGACAGAATAGATCATTGTCGAAGAAAAAAAACGTTGATGTACTTTTTGCATTCGAATTGACATAATTTGAACATACAGTAGACTCTGCATTTATGCCATAAAATATGTCTGATCGGACGTGCTGAATCATCCGGCAAAAACCATCAATATTTTTAAAGTAACATTAATTAGAATCAAGGTCTACTGTGCATTTAATCCGTAATGTGTTTGTTTCAGATGAATGAATACCTGCACCATGGAAACAATGTCATTTGCAAACTTTTTGAACCTGTGCTGGGCGTTCACATTGACATTTCTTGTTCAACAGGAGTACATGATGTCGACCAACAGTACAGCTAGGTAAATGTCAATGTTCTATATATATTCTACAATAATTTCGTAAAAAAAAGAACAATGTCTATAAGTAAGCCAAAGAAAGGACACCTCTGCATAGCTGACAAGGTCAAGGGTCTGAATGAAGCATGATCATGCACCAAAATATCAACAAATTTATACATTTATACAATGGAATGAAATAACATTCAGTAGGCCTATATTACAGCAAGGTGTGATTTATAAATAGTATCATAGATCTAATTATTTATTTTACATGGTATGCATGAATTGTTCAACTTCATAAATCAGCTGTGCTGTAGACCTACAGAATCAGCATTAAGAAATTAAGCTACATGAGTAGTTTTAAGATACATTAATCCACACTTGTCAAGATTCCATATATAATGCTGATTTCCTTATATGGGTGGTGTTCAAAATAATGAAGCTTTTTCTTCTTTTTCACCTTACTTTAATTCAGTTCAGTTTTAAAATGTGTTTTGGGGCAAATCATATCCAAATCAATGTATTCAAGAAATGTGTGCAATTTCAGATGAATGGCTCAAGCATTTTTAAAGTTATGTTAAATTATATAGCTAATTTTGTCCCCTCTGCACTAAAAGTGTGACATTTTGCATGAAGGTTTCAACTGTGCATTACAGATTTACTTTTTCAAACCAAACTTAATTGTTATGTACAGCTTTGGCTTTTCTTAAATGAAACTAAACTCTGCACATTTAAAACAAAATACTTCTTTTCATTAACTACATTTTATTCTTACCAATAGTTCATGTCTTGTGATGGAAGCCCCTTCAACAAAAATAGTGATACATTTAAAAGTTGAACACTACAATTTCATAACCCCATTACTTTTCTTAAGTAATAATGTTTTTCTAAGATCTTTATCCTTACAGCTTTGAAGAAACCTTATGATTTTATTGTTTTATAAATCAACTTTTTCAGAATCTTCATATATGTCTATACACCCAAAAATGTCCCTTGTAAGTATTCTTTAAATAAAATGGGTTTTTACTTTATTTCCCTCTAAATGGAAGTTACAATGGTTACAAAAGCAGCTTTCAGCTTCAAATTTAAGCCAAAGTGATGCCCCCTGTGCACCTTTTTTTGACATTCATCAGTTATCATAGCATTTATACTGTAATATGTTGTGGCAGTTCTATATTCTTAGCAGTGTGTAAGTTAAATGCAGGCATTACTTGATAATTAAGCATTATATAAGAATCCCAGGACAATTTAAATTTTATTTTTTGCATTTTTCTCAAGTTTTCAGGTTTAAAAGGGGAAACATCAATTTAATTAAAGTTTACCTACATATGTAAATATTCAGTAGCTAGTATGTGTAGTTGAAAGAATTTTACTTACTATGAACATATTCCATGAATAATATTTTGCTGCCATTTGTCCCCTGTGCATCTTCTTAAAATAGTAGCATTATAAAGATGTATGAATTTTACCATTCCATTTTACCATGCATGGTATTTTGTCATTTTTCTACTCTGAATAAGCAGTGCATGTAAACTAAATGATTTCAATGTGTTAATTGTGTTTAAAGTTGCTTATTTTTCATTTAAAGCATTACATGTTGCTGATTTTCATGTTTGTGTTGCGAAAATGTTCAGTTTTTATAGTTTTTTGTGGAATAAAGTAATTGTTCAATAGACTTTTGTCTTAAGATGATCACCAATAATCTTGTTTTGAACAGAAAAAATAATACTTAATGAATATTACACTGGTTTTTTAGTATGTGTCCCCTGTGCATCTCTTAAAAATCACCAGACATTTTTGAAATTTGGAATGTGGTTTATAAACCTGCAAATGTGAGAGAAAAAAAAGTTTTATAATAATATGTTAATTATTTTTCATTCAGCAACAACTTTTCTAGGTAAAAATTTTATTTTATGTCAGATTTGTGCAGAAAGGGTGATTTTAAAAACCAAAGTCCACAAACATTTATTAAATAAGTTTCAAACTATACACAAACACCTATTCATATATGTTGAAAAACATTTATTGTTATTCATATTTCTTTGTCATAAAACACTGCAAGATTTTTCACCCATCTTACTGGAAATTCTCTGAACTTATGAACTGAAGGCTGTTCAAAATATTATCTGATTGGTATTTCTCAACACTTTCCCAAAATTGTATATTTCCTTGAAATTTGAATTATTTGCTATCATAAAAAATAGGTGACCACCAAAAGAAATAGGTTTGAATTTCCAACCCTTATGTCACACTTTTGCTTCATTATTTTGAAAACCACCAATATGTTTCCTCATAGTTTTTTTATACTATACTATACTTATTTCAGATGAAGATATAAATTTATTCAAAGAAATAAATGGGACAATGAATGCTAAATTTGCCAAGAAGAAGACTGCCAATTTACACACCATTTTATACAGGTAGGTGTTAAAAGTGTTTTGAAAATAGATATGGCATTCAGCATTTATTTACAAACTATAAATAACTGATTTAGAATTATGTACATTGTAAATTAAATTGTTTTTAAATGTGAAGTGTCAGAAATTTAAGAAGAAAATCACAGTTAATTGTGAAGAAAAATTTATGTATATATAAATGTACATGTTGAGCTTTTTTTAGTTACAGCATGATATGGTGAACAAAATGCCTCAATGCAGCCAGTTCTGGAGCTTTGGCTAGACTATGAACAGTAGACATCAAAAGGTAATTTTTTATGTAATTACTATTTATCAGTTCAAATGAAACTTGGTACATCAGCATAAAGTGGACAGGCACATATTGTCAGGACTATCAAATTTGATTATTTGTTTCTTCAGTTATTATGTCATTTTCTTTTTCAAATTGTCATATCATAGCTTCCTTCATACCTTTTGCATTAAAACTCTCTTTCTGCAGATTCCATCGTATTCAAATGGATCATGGTATACTTCATGGCCAAGCAGCAGAATTATACACATTCTATTATAATTATAGTGGATTTTACATCTGATGACAGTTTTCTAAAGTTATGGTCCTTTTAGAACCTTGAATTAAATGAAAGAGTTACAGTTTCTTTTCTTTTGCTCTTTATGTACTCAGCTCCTCCCCCACTTTCTATCCAATGCCCTTGAAACTTGTAATATACTTTTACCTTAAATGTAAATTAAGGCCTTTATCTATTTCAGCCTAAAATCTAAATTTGGAGTGTTATGCCCCTTTTTATATTATAAGAATTATATTTCATCTCCCCCTACAGTTTTCATACTGTGTCACAGTTGATATGAAATTATCAACATGAAGCAGGCATGCACATATTGCAAGACTTCATTTCAGGTTACTTTTTATTGAGTGATGTCCTTTAAAATATCACAAATACACTTGTACATTGTGTATGCCTACTCACAGTTTCAAACAATTCATAAGAAATTTAGTATACATTATGGACATGAAGTGATCATGTGCCTATATATAGTGTTAGTTGAAAATGGAATGCATGAAGACATACAGACAAATATATATCATCTGTTTGAATTCAAAGCTGTATTTCTTTATTACTTGTGTAAGGTACTGTTTTTCCACTTCTTAATGACATTTTCTTGATAATGTCTGTCAGACTGATAATATTATAATTGTAAGATTTTACATTCTAAAATTTTGTGTTTTATGAACATAAAAACATGTTAAGTTTTATACTAGTGTGAAAATGGCTAAATTTTTCCATTTCAGATGATCATCTGAAGGGCCACAATTGTTTAAAAGCACTGGTCAACAAAACTGGAACTATTTGATGGATCATACATCTGCAGAATGTACTACCATATTTCCAGAATCAGAGAAATAGAAATATCAACTATTAGAGAGAAAGAAAAGTATGCATCATGTATGAAGAACTGCCTAAGAATAATTTGCAAAATACATTGAAATCTAACAATTGCTAATTGCGTAAGGAAGTTAAGAAAGGTGCACTCTTCTGGAAAATATGTATCCAGTGCAACATTTCTTTTCCAATTTTGTGAGCATAATTCTGAATAAAAATTGCAACATGGCTACAGGGATGATACAAAAGGTTTAATCTTATTTCCAAACACATTGGGGGAATCAGAGAAGAAATATCAAGAATTAGGATAAAGAATAATGTCATGAATGGAGAACTTGCTTTTTATTAATTTACAAAATACTTCTTATCCTCACAACTGTTAATGATATAATGAATATGGAAGTTAAAAGTGTGGACTTTGATTAATCTTCAACTTCTCTGAGCATAGTTCTTCATAAAAATTGTAACTTTATAAAATAGTCATGTAGAAAAAGTGTGAACCTTTCATACTTGTTTTATATAAAATGTTACTGGATGTTTCAATGTAAGTTTGCTATACCCAGACACTAGCTCCTAAGTCAAGATTGCACTTAGATGTCAAAGGTTTAAAAGGGCCTGTTTCTGTCTGGTCAATAACTGCCATACATAAAGGATTTTGGAATTATTCGGCATAAAATGTTTACCATAAGAGACAACGTGTTATGCGCAAGACAAAACCCTTGCTCCAAGGTCAAGGTCACACTTAGAGGTCAAAGGTTAATAGAGTTTTTTTGGTGTCTGGTCAATAACTCTGCGATCCATGAAGGGACTTTTAGATAACTTGGCACAAATGTTCAGCATAATGAAACCAGGTTTCATGCCCAAGACGAAGACCCCATAGCTCGAAGGTCACACTTGGAGGCCAAAGGTCCAGATACAAAAATGACTTTGTCCCCTAGCATTTCTTGTTCATGCATGGAGGGATTTGATGTACATGGCAAAAATGTTCATCATCATGAGATGATGTGTGATGAGTAAGAACCAGGCCCCTAATCCTTGCTGTTACTATAAATAGCTATTACTGTAAACTTCTATTCTATTAATATTAGCCCTAGGAGAAAATTGGGACTACTTTTCTGTAGTACAACACGCATGTTACATCCAATTTTTGATGTATTTTGAGGTAAGGCTGCCTGATAAGTACTTGTGTGGACTTAGATTTTTTTCAGATTAACTTCTCTTTGTTGTCACTATAAACAGTATATAGAAAACGTTTTATAATTGACCATAGGGAGAAATCAAGACCATTTTTAGCTCCACTATTCGGAGAATAGGGGGTCATACTACTCGCCCCGGCTTCGGCGTCGGCGTTACCCTTCTTGGTTAAAGTATTTCGGAAACCTTTGTTTTTCTGTCATGTCTTTGTTACTATTGCTTGTATCTTACTGTAACTTCACATAAACATTGTCCAGTATACAAACAATGTATGTGTAGGGGCTGAGCCCATTATACCCAAGGTCAAGGACACCAAGGTGTTATACTTAGATTATTTTTAAGGTTAAGTTTTTCAGCAACCTTTGTTTTTCTGTCATATCTTTGTTACTATCGCTTATATCTTACTGTAACTTTACATAAACATTGTCCAGTATACAAACAAAGTATGTGTAGGGGGCTGAGCCCATTATACCCAAGGTCAAGGTCACCAAGGTGTTATACTTAGTGTTATTTTTAAGGTTAAAGTTTTTCGGCAACCTTTGTTTTTCTGTCATATCTTTGTTACTGTTGCTTATATCTACTGTAAATTTACATAAACATTGTCCAGTATACAAACAAAGTATGTGCAGGCTGGGCCCATTAATACCAAAGGTCAAGGTCACCAGGTCTTACACTTAGGTTATTTTTAACAACCTTTGTTTTTCTGTCATATCTTTGTTACTTTTGCTTATATCATACTGTAAGTTCAACTTTGTCCATCATACAAACAAATTATGTGTAAGGGCTGGGCCCATTATACCCAAGGTCAAGGTCACCAAGGAGTTATACATAGAATTATTTTATGTTATTTTTCCGAAGTTTTGTTTATAGACATATCTTTGGTATTTAAAGTTAGATAATGACTTGAATTAAAAGTATTTGTTTAGATCATCTGCATGTGCGGCTACATACCCCATAACTCTAATTGTGTTTTTGATAGAATTATGCCCCTTTTGTACTTAAACTTTTTTGCAATATTCGTTCTCTGAATAGTACTTTAATGCAATATAAGATAAAGACTTGAAACTTTAAATGTATCTTTATAATCATCATCTGCATGTGTGGTAACAATCCCCATAACTCTGATTTGTATTTTTGACCAAATTATGCCCTCTTCATAACTTAAATGTTTACGAACTTTGTTTTCTGGACATAAATTTGTGTGCTATATAAGATAATGACTTGAAACTCACAAAATAATCTTTATCATCATCAATCTGCATGTGTTGTAACAATCCTAATAACTCAGATTTGTGTATTTGGTGGAATTATGCCCCTTGGTGTATCTTCCTTTTAAAGTAGAGGTCTCTTATTCAGACATATATTCATTTTACTGTCATCCCCGAATAGTGGAGCGCGCTGTCATACGGACAGCTCTTGTTCTGTGTTACTTTCAAATTTTAGGTGTATATTTAAGGTACCTCTTCTGGTAAGGAGTTTTTTGTAGACTTAAAAAAAAAAACTTACTTCCCTTTGTTGCTACTATAAAACGATTATTCTTGAAACTTTTTACGCTGGTGTTAGAATTGGATATGTCACTGTTTTGGCTTTCTGTCTACCAAACTTATAGTTTTGTACAGAAACATGTTTTATTATATCATCTTTCTGACGAGCATATATTTAACATCCTGGCACTCTTGTTTTATTTTGTTCATGCCAAATGCTGTATTGGCATACAGTGTGTATGATGAAAATGTCTTTAGGCAGGGGACGTTGCTAACTCTTTACAAATTCTTGTTGTTGTTTTTTTCTGGAGTTGTTGCCCTATTTGATCTTGAACTAATTCATCACATCGTGAACTCGTGAACTTAAGTCGAACAAATCCATCCAACTGAATTGAAACTAGGTATACATCAGAAGCATGAAATGAATATGTACATGCTGCCCTGACTTTTATGATCGATTATTTTGTCTGGAGTTGTGGCCCTTCTTTAACGACGGATGACAACTACATTGTAGTTTCCTTCTCTTCATTTCAAATAAAACTTGTTAAGCATCATAAACATTATGTAGACATGCGCATTTGTTTCTTGTTCAGTTGTTTAACTTCTATATATTTTTCTTTAATAACATTATTGGCCCGTCGTTATTATAAGTTATTGAATGAAACATTTTTGTCGACATCATTCTATGCTTTGCAACCTCCGTGAAGGAATATTGTCAAACTATACCGTAAAAGAGGAAGAGTTTGCTTCCTTTTGTAGCACAACTGTCTATGCATTATTGTGCCTTGCTCATATACATAACACTTTTATTTGTGTGAACATGCATGAATTTGTTATACTGCAAAATAAAACAGTCATCATTGATTACTTTAGTTGTCGTCACTTTCATCTTTTTTGTCGTAAATAGCACAGTCATACACAGAAGATGCTGTATACTAAACATATTTTCTCAAAATTCAGACCAAAAATTTTATCAGATGCCACCATTACATAACTATATTTCAATTTTGCAGGGGGAGAGAACACCCTGTCTCCTACTCACGCTGGGAGCTATGTGTCTCGCTGGTGACACATTCTTTCTAAACTGTTGCCTCCCTGCATCAAATAAAGGCATTTCTGGATCGGGACTAGCCTGGGAAGCCGTTGACAATAATTTGTCAGAAGAAACTTACCTACATTAAAGATCCAACTTAAATTGTGCCAATTAATGTTAATTGGCGTTCATCCGAGTTTCTGATATTGTCAATTTGCAGGTAGAAAAAAAATGGTTAGAAAAATTGTCAGACTGGATTTCCAGGCTAGATCCGGACCTGCCCTTAAGTATGTATAAAGGCCTTTAAGGTCGATGTCGGAAGAGGGATCTAGCAAAGTTTTACAACACTTTTAAGCTTATCAACGATCGTCGGCAGAGATTATGAAGTTGTTCTATTGTCAGGCTTAAGAAGTGCAGGCATACTTAAACTCCAAACGAAAGCCGTTTTTGTACAAATAAAACTCCATCAAGTTTGAATAAATAGTTCAAATCGTTATGGATTTTGTACAGTAATCATTTCTGCGTACAGACTGAAGTATTACCATTAGTGGATTCATAGCGGAGGTCGTTGGGGGGGGGGGGGGGGGGGGGGGGGGGGGGGGGCGCTCCCGCCCCTAAAATCGCCGGAGCATAGGTAATTTGTCTTATGTTCTGGGTAAAATAATTGCAAAAATACATTTTTTCTCGCTCGCTACGCTTCGATACATAATTTGTCTTTTATTCTGACTGAAGAATATGAAATATGCATTTTTTCTCGCTCGCTACTCTCGCACTATTGATTAACCTTTTGTTCCGGCTGAAAAATATGCATATTTTTTCGCCGCTTGCTACGCTCGAAAACTTAATTTGTTTTCTGTTCTGGGTTAAACATAAAAAATGCATTTTTATCTCTATCTCACAGGTAATTTGTCTTACTTGTTTTTTTTTTATTAATGGAAAAAATGGATTTTTTTTCTCGCTCGCTATGCTGGCACATTTAAAATCTGACAGTTTGCATGAGCTCTAAAAAAACCTTTTCATTTTAGTCCTAGATAAACCCTCCATGAAAATCCTCAAAAAAACGAACGGCTAAGAAATTCGAGATACTCGCGCAAGAGTAAGTCGACAATTCATAGACGTGACTATAATTAGCATGTTATTTGTGTTGATTTTGTCACAAAACCTGTCCTTTGTCAATAACAAAATAAAGTACCCCAGAACGCCCAGAATGCACCAAATGGATCCATTATTTTCGTAGTTTTCCGGGGAATCATGCCCCCGGACTCCCCTATTTGCTCTAGTCTTCAAATATTTTACGCCCCCTCTTACACCAAATACTGTATCTGCCCCTGAGGTAGTCAAATTTTTTTAAAAACGTTATGGATGTAAGAATTTTTTTTACAAAGTTTGGAACGATAACGCTTTTATCATATTAAGTAGACCATTTAAAAAAATGTTGGATAGTTCAATGAATCAGATATTCTAGATTTCATTCAGGTTGTAGAATATTTTGAAAAAAAAAAAAATATTGATTATTCTTCGAATACTTTTTGACTGTACTATTAGAATAGTGTTATTGGATCTATAAAATCTGCCGAGAATGATAATCGGATAAAGAACTCTCCCTTCAGGTAAACGGCGTGAAGAACTATCCTTTATTATATTTGACGGGAATCGAGCACGTTTCTCCACCGTGCAATATTAGTATTTATAGTAACAAAAAAGTAGTCCGTCATGTCAACAAAACACGATGAAAACAATCGTCTGAAGCATTTTAAAGTATATTTTCAATCGTAAATTGTCAAGCCTTTTAGAAAAAGTTGGGTAATTTAAAGGGTGGCAGGAACTAGATACATGTCTTGTCGTCTATTAATACATTTTAAATGGACTCCGCTTGTAATTTTGAAGCAACCCTTGATTTTGAAAAACATGACCAATTTTGTTATCAAATTCGTCGTCGTACGACTTATGAAAGAGTCGTAGTCGTAGTTTGTTATCTAGTACGTATACTTCGTTCCAAGACGAATCTATTGGTGTATACTTTATTAGACTTTGTCCAGTAACAACCCGCCAATCTTAATTATTAGACCCACTATTTTTCCGATAGAATGAACCTTAACCGCGGCATCATTTTAATTTATAACTTTCCAAAATTATATTGATTTTATAAATTGTAGGTGTGTTATGTCCGTTCTCAAATGAAATTTAAAACGAACTGACCACATGGTAAATTTGCACGGAGCGCATGAGGAAAAGTTGCGGTACAAACAATGGTAATTTTACGGTCTATTGTGCTGATTGAATTTGAACACAATGGGTAGAGAGTATCGAGATATGTATGTGTTGAAAATTTTAAGGTGATGCTTTTTGTAATAAAAAATATTCAGGCATTATGTTTGTTGCGTTTTCATATCTCGCCAGTGTATATTCTGTAAGTTTCTATGGGTTATTTGCTTCCTTAATAGCTATCGTTCACATTATAAGTGAACTGGAGGGAATTCATAGTTTAGCTGAGAATTCCTAAATTCAGGAGACCACTTTAATCTATTTTATTGACTTGTTACAAAAGTTCAACCTTAACACAAATCCTTTATTGTATTAGATGATGATGTCTCTATTAAATGAAACGATTCAGATTTTTCATGGTTATCGTTTCTTTTCTCGCTGCTCGTTTCACGGTTCTCGTTTAACGGTGCGCATGCGTATTTCATTTACACGTTTCTCGTTTGTTGCACACGGTTATCGTTTCATGAACACGTACCTAACGGATACCGTCTCTTTTCCCAAAATTTATCTGTATATATATCTGTATATATATACGAGTAGAACTGTATGACATTTTATAGTACACGACAGGATGTCAGCTTATAATCGCAGAGACGCGCTGCCGACCCAAGTAACGCTTTGATAACAATCAGTATAAAAAGGATCTTATCGTGACTTTACCATGCTGAAAACTCTTGTCTTCGGTATAACTGAAGCCGATCAGATTTGTATTAACATACCGATTTATTTCATTAAATTACTTAAGGTGGAGTGCGACCTTTAATTTTTTTTTAGATAGATCTATGAAAAATTAACAGAAGAAAATTGTGGATATTTCTGATTTATTCAAGTTTTCCGTTTGGCTCTTATTTAAGCCACATTTGTTTGGTGCGCTGTCAAACTTGGCCACTAACGGCACTTTTTGGGCGTCATTTCTTGGCGTCATTTTCATTGTTTCTGTACGGGTTTCAGCATATCCCTGTTTTAGCTGGAAGCGGACTTGAATGAAATTTATATATTTTTAAAAGATTTAAAATTTCCTTTCCTGTGATATAAATTTCGTGAATGATTTATGACGTACCTTAAGATTATGACGCATTAAAGCGTCAGACTTATATAAAACGTAACGTAGAGTTTAGCTGGAAAATTGTCCGTTTTTCGAGAGTAACATTTTTTCGTGTCGAGGAATTTTGTTTAAATTTCAATCATAAATGCGCAAATATATTTACTTGCGTTTGATTAACAAAAAATTGTATGTCACCGAATTCGTTTTTTCAGTACCACCGATTTTGTTTCCCCACCCCTGAGCTGAAATGCGACGTTATTTGGTGGTATTTTTAAAATTGCGCTAAAATTTCGGCCGATTTCGGAAAACGTGTACATGGAAGATGTTGTCGACATTCTATCGTAAACATATACGTTCAATGAAAGCATATTCTGAAACATAAGAAAAATACATATACAGTAAATAGAATAATAGTAGAAAAAATAGCCCCGGCTGGTTTTGAGTTGCGAACTTTTGGTTTTTTGCTTCAATTATAATAATTTTTATTAGCATTCGATTTTGATACGTAATTTTAATGGAATTACTTCTATTAAAAAACATCATTAAAAGTTTGTATTATCTCATTATTGGTATTTAATGTGAATATGTATTATAATTGACTCATGCATGTTACCGTTTCAAAATTTTTAAAGGACAGCGAGACCGTACATCCATGGACAATATCAATGTAAAATTATCATAAACGTGCGCCTTAGATGTCGGATTGTTGTTGTATGTAGGAAAGGTAAAGAATTACCCACAAATTAAAGTTTTTACTGTTAACGGAGTTTGTCTACTTATTCTTTTTAGTTTAAAGAAATACTCTAATTTTTCATCACTGATTTCTGATTGTAACTCGAGCTCGATTGCTGACTTGATATAATGTTTCTTCCTTTGCATATTAGAAAGAAAACTTAAAGAGAAAATTATTAAACAGTACCGACTGTTGTAGTTCAAGTTTTTGCAGGAGACATATCATGCTCACTGTGATGTCGAATGGATATGCATTCTTTAAAGTGTAACCCCAAGCGGCAAGGTTTGATCGAAAAGCAACACTCAACTATTCCGAGTTACAGTAGAAGATGTGTTCACAATAATGTCGCAGAGAATCGCGATTGACACTCAGTTAGAAATTTGCAGCTCAGCTGATATGTTTAAAGGAAAAAAACGTCATATCAAACAATCAACCAAACAAAAAATGATGGCGAATTGTGAGAGTGCGATGGTGAAGTGCTGCAGTACTGCTTCGCCATTGTACTGTCGTGCTTCACCATCTTACAGTCACGCTTTGCGATCGAAGTGTCACCACCGCACTGTCACGCTTAACCATTTTAGTGTCATCATTGCACTGTCGTGCTTCGCCATCTCACTGTCGCGCTTCACTGTCGTACTGTCATACTTCGCTATCGTTCTGTCATGCTTCTCCATCGTAGTGTTACCATATCTCTGCCACGCTTCTCCATCGTAGTGTCACCATCCTACTGGCACGCGTCGCTATCGCTCTGTCACGCTTCTCCATCGCAGTTTCGTCATCGGACTGTCGAGCTTTGCAATCGCACTGTCGCATTTCACCCTCTTTTTCTGTTTATAAACCTTATTTGCGTTGTACTGTTCAAGAATAGTCTCCATTGGTCTATTGTTTTAATGAGGTTTGAAAAATAAATATCAACCTGTAGGGTGTAATTCAAACGAATACCACCCGACCGAATGTTATTTCTAAACAAAATTATATTCAAAATTAACCTCTCAGCTAGAAAATGAATAATAATACATGTAATTGTTATTAATTGTTTTGTAAGAAAATATTTTTAATCAGCTCTTATTGCAAGCCATGGAACGTTAAAAATATTTGTTGTCAGGTTAACATCATAAAAATACACTTGCGACAGTGCGTTGGCGAAACGCAACACTCTGATATAGTAGATGGTGATATTACAATAGTGAATCGCGGACCGCGACACTACGATGGTGAAGCACAACAGTTGATTCCGAAGAGTAGTTCAACAGACTGTCACCATCGTACTGTCGTTGTTTTCGCCATTGTACTGTCGCGCTTAGCCATCATACCATCGTACCTTCGGGCTTCCCATTTACAGGGAGTAGGCGCTGGCCCTAACGGAACACCGTAAATCCCACGATTAAATCGAATTCTTATAAAGTTGAAAATCATTTTTTCTTCATATGATGCGCTTTCTGACAGGAGTAATTTAATCATAATTACACATTAAACTCGAATGCTAACTAAGTTAATTATAATAAAATTATAAAAAAAAAAAACCCGAAAGTTCACAGCTCATAACTAGCCGGGACTTCATTTTTCTATTATAATTCGAATTGTTATTTTCTTATATTTCAGTATATGCTAACATTAAACGTATAACTTAACGAAATTGTGTCGACAATAAGCTCCTTAGTACAAATTTCCGAAATCGTCCGAAACTATCGGCGTAACTTAAAAATACCCCCCAAATAACTTCGTGTTTACTTCATTTTCATATATATTCGATTTACTGTATATGTGATGTTTTTTTATATTTCAGTATATGCCTTAATTGAACATATATTTTTACGATAAGTTTCGAAAACTGGTTCCAAGTTTTCCGAAATCGTCCGAAACTTTAGTGTAACTTTAAAAATACTACCAAATAACGTCGCATTTCAGCTCGGGGTTGGGGGGAAACAAAATCGATGGTACTGAAAAAACGAATTCGGTGACATACAACTTTTTGTTAATCAACGCAAGTAAATATATTTGCGCATTTATGATTGAAAATTTAAACAAAATTCCTCGACACGAAAAAATGTTATTCTCGAAAAACGGACAATTTTCAGCTAAACTCTACGTTACGTTTTGTATAAGTCTGACGCTTTAATGCGTCTTAATCTTAAGGTACGTCATAGATTCATCACGAAATTTTTATCACAGGAAAGGAAATTTTAATCTTTTAAAAATATATAAATTTCATTTGCGTCCGCTTCCAGTTAAAACAGGGATATGCTGAAAACCGTACAGAAACAATGAAAATGACGCCAAAGAAATAACGCACAAAAAGTGCCGTTAGTGGCCCCAAGTTTGACAGCACACCAAACAAATGTGGCTTAAATAAGAGCCAAACGGAAACTGGAATAAATCAGAAATATCCTCAATTTCTTCTGTTAATTTTTCATAGATCTATCTAAAAAAAATTTAAAGGTCGCACTCCACCTTAAATGACGGTTGTCAAATCTACTGGGTTAGATAGCATGGTTCTTCTACTTCACTATCAATATTTATGTTGACTCATTTTCTGCCTCGTAAATGTTTCTTGATAGATTGAGCACCTTGAAACTTCCTTAGGCATCGTTTCAATATTTTAATTAACACTACGACAAAGATATTAATGGATATTGATTTGGCATTGGTTAAATAGACTCTCGGTTTCGGCGCACATGCACGGACGTGTCAAGTTATCGTTTAATATGATTTGGTAGCGATTGGTGGTACTTTTTCACCAATCTTTTAATTCACGAAGTGTTGTTTGATATAGCACAGACTTTCATTTTTATGGATGGTAGAAAATAAATAAATAAATAATCTTATTAATCTAGCATTTCACCTTCTATGATGAGAAAGTAAAATTGCTGCATGTGTCTTTTTATATTCAAAGTTATATTTTATGTTTTTCAGTTCAATATAGTGTTGCTATACTTCAAAAACAACACAACAGAGAAATTAATATCTATTCTGGTTATCCTAAAAGCGACTACAATAACCTAATATTTTTGAACGCAACGGTTGCTCCTAATATCATCAGCTGCACAGGAGTCGAATATTTGGAAGCATGTTAAAATATTTCAACATTGTATAGTTTCCTAACTGTGGTTTCAAAAAATGCCTTTAAACAAAGCCTTTATTTATCGTTAAAAGTGACTTGTTCTACTCCTGTATAAAAGCTATGGTACGCGTTATAGTTGGGCTTCAGAAAATATTTTCAAGGATCGTTTAACTTTCATTACAGTTAACTGATTATATATTTATATGACTATAGAACTTAGCAATAAATTCATCGCTTTGACATTACTATTTGCTACTATCGGATATTACACATGTATCGAGAAATGTGCATGAGTTCTGCGGCGGAAGTTTTGCTAGAGAGTTCAAGATCATATTCTTTGATGCAAAGTTATTATCATATTTTATTTAGATAGATTTACCCTTAAAATTTTCATACTGTAGATTACATAAATATGCTTTAATCCTATGTAAAATTGAAAATACAGACGTTAAAGGACGAATCATAGGCGCAACTAAATGATGTCGTGTATGAGATACTAAATCTGCACTGTTCGCCATTCAGTCAGTATATTTTTGGTAAGCACCCTTTTAAAAGTTAATGGTACTGTCCACACTGAAAGATGGAAAAGTTGATTATAAAAGTATACGGTTTAAGGTTAAGTTAGTTGATCTTAAGAACGATCAGCAAATTATATTATCACCGTATTCAATTTCGGCATTTGCTAAGCTATTCACGTCACAAATGCCGATCTGATTGACTCACGTCACCACATGATATTGCTGAGAGTCGATGCTCGTCGACAACCTTAAATTATCGATATCTTAAACCGATTACATATATAGCATATTTCTCATAATATAGTTTTCATAAATCAGATTATTGCAAATTGATTAACATTTATTTTAGAAATAATAAATATGTTTCCTTTATTTTAACAGTCAATATATTATCGTCAGGAGTTAGGAAAATTTATCCCCGTGGTTAGAAAGTGTTGCATAGCCAAGGAACGTACATATTTGTTCTTTTTAATTAGAATTTTGAGAAGTATATATAACTAGTATCTAATAGTTCGCAAATTGTTTATTGTTTTCAACGGTTTGGCCTAGAAATAATTCATATGTAATGGAACAGAAGTAGAATGTCTTATGTCATAATTAGGGTTTGAAATGTAACAGCCAACCATATTTTATCATAGATTCATGTATAGGTGATTTCGCTATATGTTTATATAGCAATTGCTGCGGATCGTGTTAGAATATTCCGTCAAAAAGGGCTAAATTATCTTATTCGTTATTAAACAAGAGCTGTCGGATGACAGCGCGCTCGACTTTTCGAAAAATTGATTGAAGAATGGGGTCAAAACATTACCATAAATTTTCAGAAAAAAAAGGAAAAATGGATTAAACACAAAAAATGTTCCTGTACTTGTGAATTTTGATTAGTCTTGCACTAAATGGCAATGTGTGACCATGATGGCAAATATGTTATGTTATATGTTAGGCAAAATATGGACTTGTATGAAAAATTTAACAAATTTCCAAGTCCAAAAAGGGCCATATTTCAATCAAAATAGTTGACAGAGTTATATACTCTCGCCTACAGATGGAAATCCTGTTGATAAAACTAGTGTTAAAGTTTCAAAGCCACAGATCAAATAGTTTTGACAAAACGCTGACTTGTAAGAAAACCTGAACAAATTTCAAAGTTCAAAAAAGGCCATATTCAGCCAAAATAGTTGTCAGAGTTATGTACTCTTGTCACAGTGGAAATCTGGAAAAAAAAGTGTTTAAAGTTTAAAAAACATA